>NW_006399897.1:691400-710167 GCF_000299155.1 Elephantulus edwardii | reverse complement strand
TAGCCTGGTTTAACCCTCTCTAGGATGAATCTGTTTGATTTCTTGGCAGTCCATGGTACATTCAATATTCTTCTCCAGCACCACAGCTCAAAGGCGTCAATTCTCCTTCTATGCCCCCTAGTCATCGTCCAGCTCTCTGATGAGTAAAAAGTGATTGCAAAAACCATGGCCTGTATCAGGCAGACCTTAGTCTCCAGAGAGACACCGTTGTTCTTGAGTACTTTAGAGAGGTCCCTAATAGCAGACTTCCCCATCACAATTATTTTTTTTTTTATATCCTGGCTGCTGGTGCCAAGAGTGTTGACCGTGGAGCTGAGCAAACTGAAGCTGTGAACAATCTCAATCTCTTCGCCATCCATCCTGATGCTACCAATTGGTCCCAGGAAGGACCAGTCTTTGAAGAAAGAGAGCATGCTTGGAAGGGTGGAGGGAAAGTACAGGAGAGGAAAACCCTGGATGATATGGATTGACACAGTAACTAGGGTTAAGGAGGTAGGCGTGTCAGAGAGTTTGACTCAGCATAGGACAGGATTCAGAGCTCTTCTGCACAGAATCCCTCTGAGTCACAGTCAACTCAAGGCCACATGACCCCAAAAATATGAATGGAAAACTTAAAATAAATACTACTTAACTTCCAACTGTAGTCTGTTTTATCAGTCGGGCCTCAATTCATCCTGTCTCTAATTTTTATGATTGTCCAAAGTCTTTGTTTCCACATAGACAATTGAACTTATTGCCATTGGGTCAGAGCAGACTCATAGCTGATTTTCCAATGGGTTTTCAAGACTATAATTCATATGAGAGGAGACTGTCCTTTCTCCCATGGAGCCACTGGTGAATTTAAACCACCAGCGAGATGTGGTCTTTAGATTGGTAGCATAACTTCAAGAGAGTAGGTCACCAAACTCCCTTCTTTCCATATATACTTGATAGTGTCATGTTTGCATGTCTGGAACATACTTCATGTTCTATTTTGTCTTGAGCCTGATAATATAATAAGCCGTTGGCATTCACTCATGCTTAGCTATTACAAGCTCAACTTGCTCTAAACAGAGTTCATTTACCCATGTTGTTTTCCCCGATAGTCTTGCTTTTGCTTTTATGTCCACATTTTTATTTATGAAAAATCTCTTTCCAAATGCAAAAGGTGAGGAGTGTCCCTCCCAAATACATGCATAAGCTATTAAAGTTATGTAATTATTCCAAATGATCTGAAATATTAAAAGTAGACTGCAACAACATTGGGTAGATGTAAAGGGAATTTGTCTGAGGTGTGAACAGTAACTGTTTTTGTCTCTCTAGAAGAAAAGGTGATGAAAGCTGATCTAGAAAGGTGACACCAAAAAGAATCCCCAAGAGTCGAATGAGCCTTTTCAGATTCTGGAGACACTGGTGGCACAGACTCTAGACAATAGCACCCTGCAAGCTATACCAGAATTGCAGACTAACCAGCTAGCACTGTACTAATGTTTTGTGTTGTGAGGTCAACTATAACTCATAGTGACATGATGTTGAACCAAGCCAAGTTCACCACTTCTAACATATCTGTCCCTCATTGCCACAGTCACTGTTTCAGTCCATGTCATCGAGGCTTTTCCTTTCATGCTCTGACACTCTACCCATCAAAGCATGATGCCCTTCTCTAAGGACGATCACTCCTGGCAACATGCTCAAACTGTTTGAGGAGTTTAAAAATCCTTACCTCTAAGGAGCAAACTTGTTTCACCCTCTGTAGGACAGAACTTTTTGTTCTCTTGGCAGTCCATGATATGCTCACTACTCTGATACAGCACCACAACTAAAGGACATTAATTCTCATTCTGCCATCTTTACTCACTGTCTAGCTCTCAGATGCATAACAAGCAACTGAAAATACCATGTCCTGGATAGGGTGCACTTTAGTCTCTAGACTGAAATCGTTACTCTTTAGCACTCTTGAGGTGTCCTTGAAAGCAGATTTTTGTCTAACGTAAATTGTCTTTTGATTTCTTTCAGCTGGTGCCGAGAGTATTAATTGTGGATTCAAGCAAAATTAAATTATTAACAACCTCAATCCTTCTCCACCTATCATAGTGCTGCCAATTGACCTGGTGATGAGAATCTTTGTCTTCTTACAACACATGATAACATCCAATCATAATAATATCCAATTTTAGCCACAGCTAGTGAGAACTGGTGGCCTAATGGCAAGGAGCTGTGCTGAAATCCCAAAGGCATAGAGTTCGAACCTGACAGCTACTCCATGGGAGAAGGATGGACAATCTCCTCCCCGTGCAATTTACTGCCTCTGAAAACTCACTGGAGGGTCAGCTCTGGGTTGATTCTAACTTGAAGGCACACAACACAAACCACATCTAAGGTACAAAGTAATTAGTAATAGGCAAATCATCCTCCAATAAACAAGCTGACAGATAGATTCTGTACTTCTAAAAGCAAACTCGAAAGAAAATCAGGTATACAGATGTCACGGCATGGGCATCCTTTTTAGACCCCAGCTGAGGCCCACGGTGATATGACAGGTTGATGTCTTGATGGGGTTATTGACATAAACATTGGCTCAGCTTTATTTTTAGTATAGTATTTTTGCATAGTCTTGAAGGCTGCTAGGTCTGCAGACCCGAAGATCCTTGGCAGGGCTTCATCACCTATGGACCCCTGCTCCACCCATAAGGATTCTCAGAGGATTCTCACCTGCCCTTATTGTTCCCTGTACCTTGATTTCTGAAAGCAAGAGAAATGTGAAATACTTGCTATAGAAGGTCATGGACTGTAATCTTCAGTATGCATTGCATCTCAACATCAAGAAAATTAACAACCAACATTATGGTAGATGGAGAAAAGATTGATGCTATCAATGATTTTATCTTGCTTGGATCAACAATCAACACCATTAGTACCAGTCGTTAGGAAATCAAGATATTTATGGCATTGGGAAAATCTTCTGTTAGAGACTTCTCCAAAATTCTGAAGAGCAGTGAGTTCAGTTTGAATGTTAATATGCACCATGGTCTTCACAATTAACTTTTATTCATCAGAGAACTGGACAATAAATAAGAATGACAGAAGGAGAATTAACACCTTTGAATTGTGGAGTTTGAAAAGAGTCCTGAATACCTGATGGATTGCTTAAAGAACAGACATGTGTTGGAAAAAGTGCAGTCATAGTTCTTGGAGGCAAAGATGGCAAAGTTTCATCTTCATACGCTGGGTATGTAGCTAGGAGAGGTTATTCCTTGGAAAGGGACATCATAGTTTGAAAGATGGAGAGTCAGAAAAAGAGAAGAAAACCTTTAACAAGATGGGGTCTAGTGTGTCAGAGATAAAGAGGATAGGGCAGGTTTCAGGTGGCTGTTCAGAGGGTTGCTACGAGTCATATTTGAGTCAATAATACCTAACAACCACAATAACAAACCAAAGGGCACATCTCTCAGGTAGTTGTAATCTAACAGAAACTTTATGGAAGAAAGATGGGCATGCACTCCCTTGTGATTTAGTTTCATTTGCACAAATGAGGGACAATTATATTTCAATTCTAACTGGATGTATGACCAAGTTTGAGTTTGAAAATGTAAGAGAATATATTTTTATTAAAACAATCCCTTTCCTTTACAGTAGAATGAGATAACTAAAGCAAATATTATGATCCAGGATGTTAGGTCTGAATTTTTATACTACCCTTAACTTACTCAGGTCCTTTTTTCCTTCGTACTGTTTTCCACTGCAACAGGAGCTGGAAAACAGTTGAAGAAAGAATGATGCAGTTCTGTATGTTGTTGATCAAAGACATTTTTGTAGTAAAGACAGTGAATGTAGTAGATATTACACATGTTATGGCCAACAATTATCTCATTTTAATTGATTGCTCTTTTCAACAGAGTCCTAATTTGTTTTTCAATCATTATGATCCTTAATGCATCTTTAATGATAAATATGTCATTTCTCTTAATTGTGTGGTGGAGAAGGGGGTAGATATTTATCCTGTTTTGAATATTTATTTTAGATCGTATTTGGTTTATTTTTAATTGATATGTGGTTTTTGTGTGTGTTTTATGATTGCAACTTAACACCTGGAGGCAAAGGTATTATTATATAATAAGAAAGAGAAAATTGAAAACGCCTCCTTTGCCTCAGGGAAATGTTATTAGATTGCATACTCAAAAAGATTTATATCTTAAACACTGCTAAATTATGCCTTCTAAGAATTAAGCAGATTTTGCAGGTTTCTGCCTAAAATGTACTTAACAAGTAATTATAAATATATTTTGTGTCAATTGTTTTAGCTTTATTTTTTCCTTATGTCATAGAAGCAAATTTTTTAATCAATTCATGGGCACAAAATTATAGATATATATCTTGTTTGTCTTTGTTCCAACATCGTCTATGGAAAGACTGCAATGAATTGTTAATAGCAATTGCTTGTCACAATTATCTTTAAGCACACAAAAAATGAGACTGGGATAAGGAATATCATGACTTCTCCACTCAACAATTCAGGCGTAGGGGACTGCAAACTTTAAAAGAAAATACCAACAACAAACAACTGAATAAATAATGGGTGATTGAAAAACGTAGCACAAACAAAAGGTTGTGGTTTTTTTATTCCTTAACCATCTAAAAAGATTTTAATACAGATTAAATATGCTTATTTAATTAATATGCAATGAAATGATGAACTTCATCAAATACTTGTTGTTTATTATGTGTCTTCAAGTCACCTGTGACTCATAGCAACCTTACATACAACAGCCCTAAACTCTGCTCTATCCTGTGGCAATCTTATTATCTCGGACACACCATCTCCCATTACTCCAGTTACTCAATAGTTAATCTCATTGAGGGTCTTCTTCTCCTGCACTGTCTTTCTACCTTACAAAGCATGATGTCCTTCTCCAAGGACTAGTCCCTCCTTGCAGCATGTCCAAAATGTGTCATGCCACTGTTGTAGAATGGGACTGTCCTTGGGGTTGGGGAGAGACTGAGTAAGATGGGTTCAATAATGTATACTGCACTGAAACAGAGGAGGGAGAAAACTGTTTAAAAGAGATATATAACTAGGTATTTCTGTCATCACAGGAGATTAGAGCGAGGGCTACATGGTGGAGGGGACCTGGGGGAGGGTTTGTAAAACAATGAAAGAATCTTTTCTTTTACTTTTCCATAATTTTTGGACTCATGTACTTATAACTTGTTAGTCAAATTTGTGTCTTCTAGGTTGCAACACCCCCATGATACATCTTCAAGGATATGAACATGTACCGCCAAGCACAATCAATAAGAGTGCATCTAAATTCCAAAATCAATCTCCATAATAGTCTATGTGTTTCCTACTGCCAAAGGGGCCCTTTAGAGTAGTGAGAGAAGATCTTCACCCTGAAACCCACAGCGTCCCTTTTCAGCAGGAAGTAGCTAAGAGAATACGCCATCCCCTTTTCCTTATGACTCAGGGTGAAGTCTCTCTCAGGGAGGAGTGATAGGGAATGGCAAAGGACACACTGACAAAGAAGATTAATCAGAACTGGCTTTGACAAGCACTGTGGCATTTGGACAAGAACAAACTGGGAGGAGGGTAGAGAGAATAGTGCAACAATGAATGAATGGAAACCCAAAATCTCTGTAAATGTTTATGAAAATTAATAAAATATAGAAAACAAAACAAAACAAAATGTGTCAGATGAAGTTTCAGAATCCTTGCCTCTAAGGAGCAGGCTGGTTTAACCCTCTCCAAGATGAAACTGTTCATTCCCTTAGCAGTCCATGGTATATTCAATGTTCTTCTCCAACAACACAGAAAGGCATCAATTATCCTTCTATCATCCCTCGTCCAGCTTTTTGATGTATAACAAGTGATTGCAAACACCATATCCTGTATCAGGTGCACCTTAATCTCTAGACAGATATCATTGTTCTTCAATACAATGGAGAGGTCTCTGACAGCAGACTTTCCCAATGCAAAACATCTTTTAATTTCCTGGCTGCTGGTTCCAGGAGTGCTGATTGTAGAGCCAAGCAAACTAAAGCTGTTTACAATCTGAATCCCTTCACAATCCATCACTATGCTGCCACTCAACCCAGTGGTAAGAATCATTGTTTTCTCAATATTCAGCTTCAATCCATGTTGAAGGCTACAGTCCTTGACCTTCTGCAGCAAGTGCTTCAGGTCCTCCTCAGTTTTATCAAAGAGGGTTGTGTCATCTGCATAACGCAGATTGTTGATGAGTCTTTCTCCAATTCTGATGCCACATTTCTTCTCAGAGAGTCCAGTCTCCTGGATAATCTGTTCTGCATATAGGTTGAAAAGATATGGAGACAGGACACATCCCTGGCATACACCCTTCTCAATTTTGAATCATACAGTGCTTCCTTGCTCTGTTCTGACAACTGCCTCCTGGTCCAAGTATAGGTTTTACATAAGCACAATCAAGTGTTCTGGGATTACCGTTCTTCTCAGAGTCAGCCACAGTTGTGATCCACATAGTGAACCGCCTTTGTAAGTCAATGAAACATAGATAGACATTTCTCCGGTACTCCCCGCTTTCTGCCAAGATCCATCTAACATAGGCTACAATATCCCCAGTACCACGGACTCTTCTAAACCTAGCCTGCACTCTGTTGATGTGCTGTTCCAGTTGTTTTTTGTAATATCTTCAGCAGGATCTTGCTTTTATGTGTTATTTATAATATTGTTTTATAATTTCCACACTCTGTTGAATCACCTTTCTTTGGAATGGAAACAAATAATGATCAAATACTAAGGAGATTCCATTTTATCATATATTAACAGAAAAACACATTATTGATCAATGGTTTCAAAATAAGACCAGAATACAGTATTTTTACAGTATGTACTTTTATAAATGTCTCTAGTAGGTTAAAAAAAAAGTTAGTGGACAAGGCACTAACGAAGCAAAACCTAGAGATTTGACTCCATAAATACAAATGAACAAAAACCGAATACCATTGTGTCTATTCTTACTCATAGGTGACACTCCCTGTGGTTTCAAAAGCAGTAAATTCCAGTGGGGGAAGGCTGTCCAGCTTTCTTGTGCTGAATGTTTAACCAACAGAGAAGCTTAGCCTTTGGCTTAGTAACCCAGTGAGCTTCACCACCAAAGCTCTGAAAACCCTATGGAACAATTCTGATCTATAACATGAGTCGGAATTGACTAAAAAGCAGCATGTTTGGCTATTTTTGGCTTGACTATTTATGAATTCTTTTTTTCTAATCTCAATATTTTACAGATAAGAAATTCACACACAATGAGCTTGACTAAAAGTGCACTAAGGAAAACATTTCTGGTTTTCATACTAGGTAAGTTAGAATAGAGGACTGGATTTGTATATCACAGTTAATTTGAAGCCCTGATAAAAATGAGAGTATGTATGAAAAGTAAAGGGCAAATCTAGAAAGCAAGATTGGGGAGCAGATAGAAATTAAGAATCTGAAAAAAATAAATACAAAAGAGCAAACAACCAAATGCACTGGTGTTGAGTTGATTCTACCTCAGGAAAACTCTATAAAGTAGAGTTTCTAATAGTTTAAATCTTTATGGAGGCAAATGTCACGCCTTTCTCCTAAGGAGTGGTTGATGAGTACAAAGCACTCAGTAACTGAGTTCTTGAATCACTGAACTGCAGTAACCCTAGAAATAGTCTTTGCATGGAATTTCACATATATTTATTTTGTGAGACAAAATTAGATCAGATTTAGGGGATTTTGAAATTTAAAAGAAAATATTTTTATCACTGAAAAAAAGTATAATTTGAAACTTCATTAAATATTTACTTTAAGTTAACACGATTATTTAAAATATGGTTCTGTTGTTTTGGTGGTCACAGAATTGACTCTGACTCACAGACACTATATGTGTAACAGTTTGAAATTTGCCTCATCCTGAGCCACCATCGTAATCTCTACTGTTTTAGGCCCATTGTTGCAGTCTCAGTGTCAAGCCGTCTAACTGAGGGTCTTTCTCTCCTTCACTGACAGCCTGCTTTTACAAACATGTCTTTTTTTCCAGAGACTGATACCTCCAGACAATATGCCTAAAGTATGTGTGAGTTTAAAATGTAGACTCACAAAAAACAAATGTAGACTCACACACATAGAAAAGAAAAAAAAATTGCCATCATTTGGAGTGGTCACATGATGGTGTTACGAATGACAGAGAAAACTTTATAGAGTTTTCAATGGCTAAATTTCCTAATGTAGATAGTCAGGCTTTTCTTACAAGGTTTCTCTGAGCTGATGTGAACTGTTGATCTTTCATTAAGAATCAAACACATTAACTATTTTCACTATCCTGTGACTCTGTTACTATGTGTAACATTGTTGAATTTTATATTATGTGACGTTTTATTTATGCTCAATATATTTCATATGCAGAAGTCCTGAAGAATTATATAATACATAGGCATTTGAGATCAGAATTTGAAAGAAAAAGGAAAATTGATTTTCTCTATTGCATAGAATGTTTATAATATTTTTTTATTTTGCTATTACAAAACATTTTGAATTTTCTCATGTAAAAATTGTTTTGTTCAAACATAATTCTAATCTCATCTTTATATAAAATAAATTTTTAAATTATGGAAACAGAGGCAATACATGAAAACTAAAAAAAAAATCCAATGCCCCTCAAAACAAACAAACCAAAATTTACATTCTAAGAAATGTTCTGTAAAAGACACTGGCAGAAAATAATTAGAATAATTCTTAAAGTAACATAAGTAGGAAACAGAAGTTTGGTTTTAAAGAATGTTTTAGAAAATTTGCGTGCAAACTTGTACTACTTTGGTTTACTTGGTCTACAATCCAAAGTTGTTCAATAGGGTTTTTTAATCATGGAGTATTGACTACTGATGTATATCTTTAATAGTGGGATTTAAAATCTTAAAAATTGTGATACATTAAAATATAACATTCTTATCATTAGAAGTTCTTTTCTCAGTTATACATTTTTTACGTAATTTAGAAAACTGACAAGAGGAGGAAGAGAAGAAAGAAAAAGTAAATTAATTCTCATATTGTTTCAGCGTAGATAAGATATTTCTCAGACTACTTTATGGATAAATTAGTTTGAAGAGCATACTGGAATATAATGAGAAGATTCTATCTAGGAAGAATGCAAAAGAGATACACTAGTACCTTTTCACTGGTTGCAACAGTTGGTTTTTATTTAAGGTATTAAACACAAACATATATGTGTGTTACTTAACATTTTACAAGAGTTCTTTTTGGTTCTAACATTCCCTTTTATTTTTCAGTAAAATTTTAGTGAAATGTCAGCAAAATAGACAGTTGGCAATAAAATAGATTGAAGTAGCATTTGCAAACAATGGATTTAAGCACAGCAAATTGTGAGGATGGCACAGTATAGGACAAGGTTATCTTTTCTGTTGTATGTGTGACACATAGCAACAATTAATTCTATGTGTTGTTGTGTGCTGTTGAGTTGCCTATGATTCATAGCGACCCCACGTACAACTGCCTAAACCCTGCTCTATCCTTTGCCAATCTTATTGTTTCTGACACACCCATTTTCATCACTCCATTGACTGAATCAATCCATCTCCTCGAGGGTCTTTCTCTTTCGTGCTGTCCTTCCACCCTCCCAAGCATGATGTCCCTTTCCAAGGAATGATCCTGCCTTGCAACATGTCCAAAGTATGTCAGAGGGAGCTTCAGAATACTTGCCTCTAAGAAGCAGCCTGGCATCACCCTCTCCAGGATGATCTTGTTTATTCTCCTCACAATCCATGGTATATTCAATACTCTTCTCCAGTACCAAAGCTCAAAGGCATCAACTCTCCTTATATCGTCCATAGTCTGGTATGGCTGTAGTTATTAGTATCTAGATTAAAATTAGTTATCACTAGTCCTTTTGCTGTACAGAGGTATCCTGTGGTTGTTGTGATGCTAAACATTGTGACACTGATGTGTCTAGTGTGATAATGGTTACCCATGGTAGACAGTGTTTGCTGGAGCTCCTAAACTAAAACAAGCTTGGAAGCAGGAGTGGCATCCTCTTCCAAAATAGCTTGCCTCTCGAAACTCTATGCAGTTGGATAAAGGACGAAAGTTATACAACTCTTTAGATCTTTCATTCATACTCTGAGTCATCTACGACTCACGGGCACTTAACAAAAACAACAACAACAATGAGGGAGCTCTGTTGGCCCAGTTGATAGAAAGATGTGCTAGGAAGACAAAGGTGGATGGTTTTAATCTGTGGCCCTCAGGCCTGGTTTTAATTGTTTTTGGTCAAACATTCTTCTAAGTGGTATAGCACTGGTTTGTCCATTTGCTGTACAGAGGTAATCTCATGGTTGCTTTGATGATGAACACTGTGACACCGATGTGTCTAATGTGCTAATGGTTACCCATGGCAGGCAATGTTTGGTGGAGTTCCTAATTAAAACAATCTTGGAAGCAGGAGTGACATAAAATTCCAAAATAGCTTGACTCCAAAAACTCTATGAACTTGGAGAAACAGTGAAAGTTATACAAGTGTTCAGGTCTTTCTTTCATAGGGTTGCTATGAGTTGTCTAGGACTCAACAGCACTTAACAACAACAATAAACATTTATTATTAACCAATACATCTAGGGGGTTGGAGGGCGAGATTCCCAACAAGATGGCTTGACACAGTGACTCCAACAGGGGCTTGAGGGCGGTGTAGATTGTGAGGAGGGCACAGAATAGGACAGTTTCAGATGTGCTGTTCATAGGGTTGCTATGAGTTGTTTTAGATTTGATGGCACCTAAAAACAACAAGAGGCAAATTAATATATACAGCAATTTATATACTTTAAAGCACTTACTCTATTCTTCTGTAAGTAAATATACAAGCTTTATCTACGAAGTATGTCTTACAATATGTCAAAGAAAATAATTTGACTACCTTTAAAACCATGTTTTTAAACAGAAAGTTTGTGAATACTTATTAAATTAAATAACAGTAACTCACTGAAATTTCTATAAAGGGTTATAATTTTTTTTATGTGTTCAGGAAGAGTAATTATCTGTTTATTGACTTTTTAAAACAAATTTTTTAAAATTCTGAATATCTTAGCCTCAAAAACATGATTTTTTTAATTAATTAATTTATTTATTTATTTTTTTTACAGAGGTTTTGGATTTCCATTCATTCAATGCCAAAAACATGATTCTTACCTAACAAAGGCAGTGACATAGAGATTCAAAAATATTTCTCGTTTAAGAATGAAAAGACACAACTTTTAACTTCAATTCTAGTAATACTCCTATGCATATAAATTTTTTATTCGTATTATAATGCAAGCTTGTTTTCTTTAAGAAATTGATACAACTTGAGTTCCCAAAGGGAAGAACATTTTCTGGTGGTTTTTTTATGTTTTATTTTTCTAGTAAGGAGAGAAACAACAGATTTCTGGATATATATTTGCATTAAGTATGGCTTATAGACTCAAGTCCAGCTGTGGCCCAGCTGGATTTAAAGCACTATGAGATTCTGTTTGTTTCTAATTGATATTTCTCTATAACTTCCATGTAAAGCACAGTATCAATATATGTGATTCCCATGGATGTTTTTAGTTAGATAAATAATTAGATATAAGTAATTAGGTAGACTCCAAGTAAAATATTTTAATTGTCTTTTTATAGCTAAAGAGTTGTGTGATGTTTTAAGCTTCAAAGAGTGAACTTTTACACTGACCTCTATATAAACTTGAGTAAAGCCTGGATTTCCTTGGCTCAACAATGAAAAATGTGCATAATCTGGGTAAAATATCTTGTTAACCTTTTTAGCAACTTAAACATCTTGTATTTTAAAAGAAAATAAATTAATTTGCATTTATATAAAACTTCTAAAATTCAATAGAGGTTTAAATGTATATTCTCACTTGCAAAAGCCAAAATAATAAGTGATATATAAGTGTTGTTTACAATAGAAAAAGTTCAGGTTTTCTTTTTTATCATTTATATGTGTTAATTTATTCTCATAGAAACTTAATAAAATAGGTAATACTTTTGAAAAACATAAAAACTCATTGTTCAATAAAAGAGGAAACATAATCATAGATAAGGTAAAGGACTAATTAAAACTTACATAATAGCATAGAAATGGACCTAGATCACAAGTAATGTGCCTATAGAAATGGAGCTCTTAGTCACTGTCAGGGATATCAATCAAAAAAATTGTGCAACAAATTTCCAGAGTGAGATATGAATTGTTTATGATTGTTGTTGCTGTTGCTGATTGTTGTTGTTTTTGTATATGGTCAAGTTAGAATCTACTCATAACTAAAGCTCCAATGGGTTATGAGAGGATATAAATCTCAAGGGAGAAAATTTCCCATCTTTCTTGGGGGAGCATCTGATGAAATTGAATTACATGCCACTGCAATTCCTTACTTGTAGGCCACCAGATCTCCACTTATGAATAAGGTTTTTGTTGTTGTTAGGTATCTTCAAGTCGAGTATGACTCACAGTGACCAGTCTATCTGCCCCCTGCGCAATCATGTGCCATGCTCCTTATCACTCCAACACACTCAAGCCTATTGCTGAAGGCAGTGTTTCAAGCCATCCTGTTTGGGTCTTCCTGTCCTTCACTGAATGTTCCTCTTTCCAAGCATGGTGTCTTTTTCAAGGAATAGCCTCTTCTACTCACATATCCAAAATATGAAGGACAAAGCTTCACCATCTTTGCCTCGACGGAATACTCTCACTGCACATTTCCCAAGACATATTTGTTTGTTCTTTTGGCAGACTCTGAGATTGTTAGTATCACAATTCAAAGACTCAACTCAAATTCTTCTTACATATTGTAAAAAATACCCACAACTTTGTTCCCTCAAAAATAAAAAAAGTGGACATTAAAGCATCAAAGTTAACAACACATCAATTGCTCATTTACAAAGGATTCAACATTTACTGATTAAAAGTGCCAAATGTGAAAATATTCTTTTTAAATAATAATAATAATTCAGACAGACCGAATATATCAATCAATACACATGAGCTAAATTAAAACTAATTGTCATTAGGCAACTCCAACTCATGAAATCAATAATGTCATAGTACAATTGAACTCAGTAAGGTTTTCAAAAGCTAGTGTTTCAGAATAAAGTCACCAAGTCTTTGTGTGTGTGTGTGTGTGTGTGTGTGTGTGTGTGTGTGTGTGTGTGTGTGTGTGTGTGGCGTGTTTGTCTTCTGGATCAACTCAAGCCTCCAAACGTTCCAATAGCAATTTATAGCTTGAACACGTTTGCATCATTACCAGGAGCCAGGGAATCAAAAGACAAATTGCATTGGGAAAGTCTGCTGTCAGAGACCTCTCCAAGGTACTGAGGAGCCATGATGTCAGTTTGGAGAGTAAAGTGCGCTTGACACAGGCTATGGTCTTTGCCATTACTCGCTATGCTTTCAGAGACCTGGACAATGACTAGGTATGATAGAAGGAGAGTTGATGCCTTTGAGCATCAGTGCTGGCGAAGAGTACTGAATATACCATGGACTACTAGGAGAACAAACAAGTTTGTCCTGGAGAGGGTGAAGCCAGGCTGCTCCTTGCAGGCAAGAATTCTGAGGCTTCGTCTGACATACTTTGGACACGTTGCAAGGAAGGACCAGTCCTTAGAGAGAGCCAGCATGCTTGGGAGGATGGAGGGATGGTGCAGGAGAGGAAAACCCTCAATGAGATGAATTTAGTGACTGGGGTAATGGGGATAGGAGTGTCGGAGACAGTGAGATTGGCAAGAGATAGATCAGGATTTATAGCTTTTGTACATAGGGTCGCTGTGAGTAGCAAGTGACTTGACTGAACATAGCAACAACAACAATATCACAGAAAAAAATCTTGTTTATAAAATCATTATATATTGAACTACTAAGCAAGGAGTTGGGACATGGCATCAGGATAAGAGGGAGACTTTGATGACACAACCTTCTTACTGAAAGTGAAGATGACTTGAAGCTCTTGTTGATCAAGGAATGAAGCATTCAATATGGATTACATCTCAATGTCAAGAAAACAAACATTCTTACTGCTGGTTCCCTGAGGAACATCGTGATGGATGGAGAAGAAATTGAAACTGCTAACATCTTACTTGGATCCCCAATTAACACTCTTGGTACTAGCAGTCAAGATATTAGTAGACACATTGCACATGGGAAGCTTCAATTAGGGATCTCTCTAAATTATTGAAGAGTAATAATGTCGATTAGAGGACTAAGATACATCTGATTCAGGCCATGGTCTTTCTGGTAACTTGCTATGTATCTGAAAGCTCAACAATGAATAAGAATGATGGAAGAAGAGTTGATTTATTTGAGTTGTGGTGTTGGAGAACAGTACTGGACATACCATGGACAGCCCAAAAGAACAAATAAATATGTCTTGGAGAGAGTGCAGCTGGAGTGCTCTTTGGAGGCAAGTATGATGAAGCTTCACCTCACAAACTTCAAGCATGTTGCTAGAAGGGCTATTCATTAGAGAGAGACATGATGCTTAAAAGGCTGGAGGGTTGGTGAAGGAGAGGAAGACCCTCAACCAAGTGGTTTGACATGATGACTATCACAATGGGCTCTAATGTATCAGGAAGTATGAAAATGGTACAGGATAGGACAGGGTTCAGATCTATTGTTCATAAGTTTACTATGAGTTTTACTTGACTCAAGGCACCCAACTACAACAACAACATGTTAAAGAAAAGATTTGTAGAATGTTTCCAAGAGTATTTGTGCTTAGTGAATCCCTAGGGTAGGTTCTATTCTGTCTTATAGTATTGCTTTTTTCATTATCTACAATTGAGTCGGTGCTATTTTTTTTCCTTTTTTACTATTAATTTTAGTGAAAGTTTACAAAGACTTAGGGTTTCTATTCATTCACTGTTGCACTTTTCTCCCTGCCCACCTCTTAACCCCCAATTTATTCTTCCCCTTGAAAGGTAAAAGAAAAACTCATTGTTATGCAATCCCTCCCCCGCCAAGTCCACTCCACTGTGCAGCTTTCATTCTGGACTCCTGTCATGACAATAATACACAGTAATATATCCCTTTGAAACAGAGTCAGAAGTAATTGTTGGCTGATATTCCAAAGGATTTCAGAGGAAGTAAATTGCATAGAAAAGATTGCCCATTTTGTCCTGCACTGTTGTGTTTCATAGGGTCGGGATTGGCCTATAGCTGACCCTTGGTGAGTTTTTAGAGACAGTAAATCGCACCAGAAAACTGCCTGTTTATCTTCCGTGGAGAAGCTGGTGGACTCAAATTGCATGCCTTGGGGATTTCAGCACAGCTTCAAGCCATTAGGCCATTTGCTGTTATATTATTCTTTTGTGCTGTCAAGTTGCCTGTGACTCATAGCGACCCTATGTACAGCAACTCTAGGTCCTGCTCTATCCTGTGCCAATCTTATTGTCACTGAGGTGCCTAACCCCATTACACAAGTCACTGAGTCAATCCATCTAGGGTTTTTCTCTCTTCCACTGGCCTTTTATGCTCCGAAGCATAAGGTCCCTCTCCAAGGAGGAATGGTTCTTCATTGCATCATGTCTAAAGTATGTCAGACAAAACTTCAGAATCCTTGCCCCAGTGAGCAGTCTGGTCTCACAATCTCTAGGACAAACCTATTTTTTCTCTTAGTAGCCCACGGTGTATTCAATACTCATCTCCAACATCGCAGCTCTAAAGCATTAATTCTTTGTCTATAAACCTTAGTCATTGTCCTGCATAGGACGTGATTGCACAGATCATGGCCTGGATCGGGTGCACCTCTGTCTCCAGACTGACACTGTTGCTCTTCATTACATTGGAGAGGTCTTTGACAGCAGATTTTCGCAGTACAGTACATCTTTAATTTCTTGGCTGCTGGTGCCAAGAGTGTTGATTGTGGAGCCAATCAAACTAATGTTGTTAACAATCTCAATCTTGTCATCATCTATGTTGATACTGCCAGTCAGCCCAGTGATAAGGATCTTTTTTTCTCGATATTGATCTTCAATCTATTTTGAAGGCTGCAGTACTTCACCTTCTGCAACAAGTAATTCAGGTCCTCCTCAGTTTCAGCAAGCAGTGTTGTGTCATCTGCCATAATGCATATTGTTGAGTCTTCCTTCCTTCAATCCTGTTGCCACATTTTTCCTCAAAGAGCCCAGCCTTAAGGGAGCTCTGGTGATCTACTGGCAAGAAACTGCACTGAAATCATAGAGATACACAGTTCAAATCCACCAAATGATAATAATAATAATGATAATAATATAATAATAATAAAATAATAATAAATGATATTAATAAAACAAGAACCCAGCCTCCCAGATATTCTGTTTCACACATAGAAAAGCTATGGAGATAAGACACATCCCTGGCATACACCCTTCCCAATTTTGAACAATGCAGTATTTCCTTGCTCTGTTCATACGACTGCTTCTTGGTCCAAGTAAAGGTTTCGCATAGGCATGATCAAGTGTTCTGGGATTCCCATTCTTCTCAGAGTTAGCCACAGTTTGTTGTGATCCACACAATCAATTCCTTTGCATAGTCAATGAAACACAGATAGATATTCCTCTGGCACTCCCTGTTTTCAGCCAAGATCTATCTAACATAAGCTACTTCTAAACACAGCCTGCACTTCTGGAAGTTCTCTGTTGATACACTACACCAGTCATTTTTGGACAATTTTCAGCAGAATCTTCCTTTCAAGTGATATTAATGATATTGTTTGATAATTTCTGCATTCTCTCAGGTCACCTTTACTTGGAATGGGAACAAATATAGATCTCTTTCAGCCAGTTAACCAGGTTGTTGTCCTCCAGATTTCCTGGCACATATTCAGGGCAGTGTTTATTTGTTGAAATATGTCAATTGGTATGCCGTCAATTCCTGGGACCTTGTTTTGGCCAATTCTTTCAAAGCAGCTTGAACTTCTTCTTTCATAACCACAGGCTCATGCTCATATGTTGTTTCATGAAATTCTTCTGTGTCGTCAATTCATTTTGTTACAATGACCTTGTATACTCTTTTCATCTTTTTTTTTAAACTCGACAGCACATAACAATACTTCCTGGAGCATTTAATACTCAGCCCAAAGTTTGTAAATAGATCAAGTGGTAGAAACTGGACTGGAAATATAATGAATCAAATACATCTTATTCTGCAGTGCTCTACTTCTAGAATCTGAGAATCCAGCTCAGGGAAAGTGATACAAATATATTGAATTAACAATATAGGGCATACTTTGTGTTTTCCTTACTGGCTAGTAGGTTTATGATTATCTGACCTCCTGAACATACTGAGGGATTTAAAAACACTTAATATACTCTCTAGGCAAAGCTATAAATGGGAATGTGGAACTTTGAATTTTCATAGAGGAGAAAAGGGACAAAAATAAAACATATTTTCCAGGATATAATTTATTTTTCCTTTTAAAGTTCAATTCCAATTTGAAATATATCTGTCCATAGTTTCCTAGCTTTTTTTCCTGACAGCAATTATTTCTAAGAAATATGCTTTTATAAACAAAGCCATCTGCTAAGCTCTAACAGTGAAAAATATAATTATAATAAAGGTGATATCTTCAAGGGACATTAAATAGCATAAAATAAAAAAGAGAAAAACTATCTCTTTATCTTTCTTTGTCTCTATTTCTCTCTCTCCCTCACTCTCTGTGTGTGTGTGTGTGTGTGTGTGTGTGTGTGTGTGTGTGTGTGTAATTGTTGTGTACTGTAGAGTTGGGACTGACTAATAGATGACCCTCCAGCAGATTTTCAGAGATAGTTAATTGCATGGAATGAATTTGTCCATTATTCTCCCGTGAAGTAGCTAGTGGCCTCAAACTGTGTGCATTTGGGATTGACTCTAGACAACAAAAGCTCCCTAAAGTCCTTAGTTGAGAAAAAATGAAAGAAAGGAAGGGCCACAATTAAAGCAAGTGAGTATATGAGTGTATAAGAATACTGCATGATATAAAATCTGAAAATCAGGAAGGTGTTGTTGTTGTTAGGTGCCGTCGAGTCACTTGCAACATAGCGACCCTGTGCCAATACTCTCTCCTGTGCCAATCTCACATTCACTGACACAACCACCCTGATTATCCCAGTCACTGAATCAACCCACCTCATATAGAGTCTTCCCCTCCTGCACTGTCTCTCCACCCTCCCAAGCATGATGTCCAAAGTATGTCAGACAAAGCTTCAGAATCCTTGCCTCTAAGGAGCAGCCTGGTTTAACCCTCTCCAGGATGAACCTGTTCATTTTCTTAGCAGTCCAGGGTACATTCAATACTCTTCTCCAGCACCACAGCTCAGAGGTATCAATTCTCCTTCTATAATCCCTAGTCATTGTCCAGCTCTCTGATGCATACCAAGTGATCATGATCTCTATCAGGCACACTTTAACAGAGCAGGGTTTAGGGCTGTTGTCCAAAGGGTCATTATGAGTTGCAAGTGATGCAATGGCACATAACAACAACAACATCTTCTTGATTTTCAGACTTTATATAATGCAGTATCCCTTGTTTCCCTTGCCAAATAACTGATTTATGTTGTATGTTAATATTTCCCATACACTCTCTTGCTTTAATTGTAGCCCTTCCTTTCTTTCATTCATTTTTTCTCAAGTAAGGACTTTAGGGAGCTCTGGCTGGCTAGAGGCAATCCCAACACAGTTCAGGGCCACCAGCTACTCCATGGGAGGAGAATGGGCAATCTCTTCTCATGCAGTTAACTTAGTCTCCAGAGTGACACCACTGATCTTCAGTACCCTGGAGAGGTCCCTAACATCAGACTTTCC
>NW_006399897.1:660342-685205 GCF_000299155.1 Elephantulus edwardii | reverse complement strand
GCGACTCGACGGCACATAACAACAACAACATATGCTTACAAATATTTTACCAGGTTTCCTGTTTCTAAACTTTCTGGGAATGCTACCTTTAGGAACTAATGTACATGTGATAATATTTCCTTGCATTCAGTTTCATGTATTGGTGCTTTGAATGGTACCTGCTTTTCAAACCCTCTTTCTTCAATTTCAAATACTATCCTAGCTATGAAGCATATTTCCTCTTCTTCAAATGTAATCTAGCTTCTTTTTTTGTAAATGCAAAAGCCTCAATTACACTATTCAAATTTATCCTATAATAAATTTCTCATACTAGCTTGAAATTGATTTGTCCCTTTGTCCACTGAAAGATCTGTCATCATACTATGCACAAATGATTTCTTCATAGATACTTGCTAAATCAGAAAATGTGACCACGTTGCTTATCTCAGTATCAGTCACAGTGTCAGAACTCAATGAATAGTACTAATTTATTTAATTGATTGTTGGATAGATAATTCTGTTGTAGGCAAATGATTTCCATACATGTTTAATGAAATGAGAATCTCTCAGTAATTTGAATAAGTACAGTAAAAGAGATAGACATTTGCCCTTAAACTTGCTACTATAGTCAACATGATTGCAAAAGATCGAGAAAGAAGAAATAAATTATTCAGGAGAAAGGGAGAGGGTAAGAGTGTAGTTATAAAACCATAGACATTGTTTGATGTAAAAGTATTGTTCCACAGCAAGCAATAAATGCTGACAAGGTTTTGGAGAAACTGGAATCCTTGTTCACTGTTGGTGGGAGTGTAAAATGGTACAACGACTATGGAAGGCAGTGTGGTGCTTTCTCAAAAAAGTTGCAAATAGAGATATAATTTGACCCAGCAATTCCGCTACTGTGAATATACCCCAAAGAGACCATAACAACCACCCACGCAGATAAATGTACAGGCATGTTCACGGCTTTGTTCACAGTAGCAAGGAGTTGGAAACAACCCAAGTAGCCATCAACAAACAAATGGATAGAGAAGCTGTGGTATATTCACACAATGGGATACTACGCTGCATTGAAAAACATGGAACTCATGAAATATTATTCAAAATGGGTGACCCTGGAGGACATTATGCAGAGTGAAATATCTCAGTCACACAGGGACAAATACTGCACAGTGCTACTGTTGTAAAACAGGACTGACATTGGGGTTGGAGGAAGTCTGAGAAAGATGGGATAAATAATGTATACTGCATTGAAACAGATGAGAGATAAAACTATTCATAAAAGATATGTGATTAGGTATTATTGTCTTAACAGGAGTCCAGAATGAAGCTGCATAGTGGAGCGGATTTAAAGGGAGGGACTGTAAAACAATAAAATAATTTTACTTTTCAAAGAGAACAGTGTACCGGGGGAAAGAGTTGGGCAGGGTTAAAAGTGCAACAATGAATGAATGGAAATCCAAAGTCTCTTTAAATTGCCATTAAAATTAAGAATAATAAAATAATATAAAAAAAGTATTGTTCCAGTTCTTAAATGCTTGCAAGATCACCTGAGGTGCAACAATTTGTTTCTTTGTCTGGATCAAAAGAAAAAGAAGGAAGTCAGGAAGAGAAAGAAACCAATGGAATATATAATTAAACATCTCCATGAAAAATTGTCTTCATTTCCCTGAGACCAAAACCAAATAGTGTCTATTACCAATACTCAGGGGAACTTCAGTGGCTTAGTCTGGTAAAGAGTTGCACTGCCAACTCCAAAGAGTAGATTTGAGTTCACCAGCCTCTCTGTGGGAGACAGATAGGCCATCTTCTTCTATGTGATTTACAGTCTCTGAAAATTCACCGGAGGGTCTTCTGAGTCAATCCAAATGCAAAAGCAATTTGTTGAGTGACAACTCCTGAATATTTTAATTAAAGAGCCCATGGAGGAATAATGATGAACTTCATCTTTGATATACACTAGTTAACTGACATCTCTCTCAATACTTATTAGTTGGACAGTAAAGAAGGATGACAGTAGAAGAATTGATATCTTTGAGCTGTGGTGTTGGAGAAGAGCACTGAACATCCCATGGATGTCCAAGAGAACAAACAAATGTGTCTTAGAGAGGGTGCCACCAGAGTGCTTCTTGGAGGCCAGAATGATGAAGCCTCGCCTCATGTACTTGGGGCACATTAGAAGGAGCTATTCCTTGGATGATACCGGGAAGATTGGAAAGAGAGGAAGATCCTCAGTCAGGTGGATTGATGTAATGACTGCCAGAATCGGCTCTTGTGTGTCAGGAAGATTCTGATCTTTTGTTCATTGGGTCACTGTGAGTCATACTTGACTCAATTACACTTAACAACAACAATACTACAAAGTAAATCACCAAATAAAATATATTAATACAGAAATTCCTAACAGAACACTAATGGACAAGAGATCAGAATCTGCTCTGCAATCCCAAAGGCACACAGTTCAAATCCAACAATTGATCCTAGGGAGAAGGATGGGCCATCACCTCCAGCGTGCTTTACTGTCTATGAAAACCAACTGGAGGATAAGCTATGGGTCAGTTCAGACTCAATGGCTCACAACTAAAAGATTGGAGCCAGTTCTCTTTATAAAACCATGGTGTAATGAACACAATAAAATTGTCCTCCTCTCAGCAAGGTCCTTATGCTATTCTCTGGAATGGGGTCATTTGCCTTGGAGTCGATAAGATTGGCTCAGATTAGGGTAAAGTTCAGAGCTGTTGTTAATAGGCTCATGATGAGTCGCAATTGACTCAATGTTTGAGCACATAACAACATTATGATCACCATATATGGGGAAGACAATTTTACAAGAATGTTAAGATATTTAGGCTATGCTAGATTAACTTTTTGGGTTCATTGTGGTAACCAGAGTCCCTATAAGGAAGGAGTTCAGAGAAAGAAGTAGGAGATGTGAGGATGTAAGCCAGAGATTAGAGTGTAGCAAAAAAATACCTCTAGAAACTATGAAAGACAAGATCTCTCCTCAAACCTTCACCAGGCACCTGCTTTGCCTACCCTTGACTTTAACCCAATGAGAATGCTTATATAGAGGATTTTTAAACTTTTTTTTTTTAAACTTAATTGTTCTCAATCCCAGAGGTACATGGTTCAAATACACCAGATGCTCTGCTGGAGAAGGAGGGGCAATCTCCTCCTGTACCAGTCAGATCCAATTTGATGGTACACACATGAAAATAAAAAATAAAATTAAAAAAAAGTTAATTGTTCTATCCCAGTTTTAAAAGTCTCTCAAAGGACACTTATTATAGTATAAAGATTACTATAAATACTGTTAAAGATTGTTAGATTGTTTTATATATTTATATATTCTAACACACACACACTATTCACTTAAGACATAAGTTCCGTAAAATTCTTGAGAAATTTGCTGTATTGCATCCACAAATGTTAATGGAAATCCCATTTTTAAGTTATTGTGTGTGTTGTTTTGAAGACCTATATCAACACAGTCAAGGGGGATTTTTAGATAGGGAGAAGGAAATTGCTAATTGCACTGAGGCGGAATAAACAAGTTTAAGAAGAGAAAGTCTTTTCTACAGTGGTCCTTCCATTTAGGTTGCTGTGAATTAATACCAATAGAAAACCATGGTAAACTTGGCAAAGGAAAAGAATTCACACCTACAAATTTGTAAAGCTGCAATAAATTTCCTTTAGAAAGCATCTATAACCTCGAAAGAACTATAAAAAAAACCCAGAATCCCTCAAATCGCTACACAGTTCACAAATGAATATGTGCCTTCCAGCAATATTTAGATTTTGCCAGAAATGTAAATACGATAGACGTTGGAGCCATCCCACACTTTAATTAGAACTCAAATAAATCCTATGCCTGGACTTTTGTGTAAATAGAGCTCTTTCAAGAAGGAATCAGAAAAAAAGAAGTAATTTGAAAAGAAAGTTGAATTATTCCTTTAAGTAAACCCTTGAGTTAAAATTAAATTAAACACTAGGACTTATTTTTCATGAAAGCTATGGATCTCGGCATATTTTTAGAAGTTAGAAGTAAATCATATAACATGTTGCGCCTATTGTTGATAGTGGTGGCTCACTGGAAACCAATTTATCAGTTTGGCTTATCTTTCTTTAAAATGTACTGCTTCTTGTGGGGATTGGCTGCACCTACGACACATGTGTGTGTGTGTGTGTGTGTGTGTGTGTGTGTGTGTTACAACTTTAACAAAGCAACTTAAACAACTGTGTTAATTTTTTAGAAAATAATTTAGAAGAGGAAAGATCATAATTTTTTATTTCTCTGTATTGCATTTATATGGAGATCATTGAATATTAGAATCTGCTGAAGATGCTAAAATCCTCTTTAAATATATAGATATAGTTATCTAGATACCAATAGCTAGATAGCTAGATCTAGATCTAGTGGCCTAATGGCAAGAAGCTGCACTGCAATCCTGAAGTTACATGACTTGAATCCACCAGCTGCTCCACAGGATCTTTCTGAGTGATAACTGGCTATGAAAACCCCTGAGGGTGAGATTTGGTTTAGTTCTGACTCTGTGGTACTCAACAGCATGCACGCGTATGTGTGTGTGTTCAGTTGGTTCAGAACCATCTCTTAGCTGGCCCTCCAGAAGATTTTCAGAGGCAGTTAATCCTAAAGTGAGAAAATTGTCTTTCTTCCCAAGAGCAGTTTGTGGATTTGAACCATTTTCCTTTGGTGGACAGCTCAACTCCTTACCACTAAGCCACTATAGTCCTCTGATACACACACACATTCCCCACATATATAATATTCTAAATCAAGCTACAGCAATTGAATCAGTTCTGACTTATTGCAAACTTTCATTATTATTTTGTTATTCCCACTTCTTTCTGGGAGAAGACTACCTATCTTTCTCCTGAGAGTTTTGAGAAACAGCTGATACATTTAATTTGCCAACATTTTGATTAGTGACCTGTATGTAACACACTACACAAAAAGATTATACATATCCATATGAGTGTATATAAGCATATATTTACCCCCCCCCCACACACACACACACACACACACACACACACACTCTTATCTGTAGTTCTGTAGTTCTTAGGCTTTATCCAGTAAGCTATAACTAGTAGTGGTTGTATGAACAACAGAACTGAACCTTGTCCTATTCTGTACCATATATACATGAGCTTTTGTGACCTAGTGGATAAGAGGTTGCACTACCAACATAAAGAGATGCGGTTTGAATCCATTAGTTGCTCTGTGAGAAGAAGATGAGAAATTGACTCCTTTTGAGGGTCAGCTATGCATCATCAGTTCCAGTTCAACAACATATTATAATAGCATATGTTGTTGTTGTTGTTGTTAAGTGCTGTCGAGTCACAGGCGACTCATAGCGACCCTATGAAGGAGAGTCCTCGATGCTTGGGTACCTTTCATCCTCTCTCCAGCTTCATAGGGTTTCCGGAGGCAAGCTATTATGGAAGTGGATGCCACTCCTCCTTCCAAGCTTGTCTTAATCAGGTAGCTCCACCCCACTCTCTGTCCACATTGGGTAGCCGACCATTAACGCACTCGACACATCAGTGTCACAGTATTCAGCCTCACAACAACCACAAGTTACTGCAGTACGACAACTTGTACACCAGGGCTATATGACCTAGAGGAATGTCTGAATAAAACAATGAAAAACAGGCCAGAGGGCCACAGATTAAGTCACCCACCTTTGGCTTGGTAGCAATAATAGCATATACATATCCATAAATATAAATATATTTAGACAATAATAGTCTAAAATTCTAAAAAGCACTGATACTATTTTGAAGAGTAAAGAGCACTTGATTGGGGTCATGGTCTTTTCAGTCACTTGTTATGACTCTGAGCACTGGACAATAAATAAGGATAACAGAATAATTGATGTCTTTGAGCTGTGATGTTGGAGAAGAGTGCTGAATATCTTTTGGACTAACAAGTGAATAAAAGATAGGTCTTAGAGAAAGTGTAGCCAGAGTGTTTCTTGGAAGCACAAAGACGGTTAAGTTTCATCTCATAATTTGGGCATGTTTCTAGGAGAGACTATTTCTTGGAAAGGGATATCATGGTTGGAAAGGTGGAGAGATGATGAAAGATAGGAAGACCTCAAACAAGATGGTTTGGAACAATGACTGCAGCAATGGGCTCAAGAGTATCAGAGATGATGTATATGACACAGGGTAGGATAGAGTTCAGGTCTGTTGTTCATAGGTCACTATGAATCATGCTTGGCTCGACAGCATCTAATAACAATAGCAAGAACATGTGTGAACTTTATATATATATGTATATGTATGTATATATGTATATATAATCATATGTCAAATCAATCATTTACCATCATGTCGTAGTGACTCACGGCAAATATTCAGTAGGTTAATGAGTCTATAAATCTTTGTGAGAGAAAACTGCCTATCTTTCTCCTAATAAGCAGCTGATAGATTAAAATGTTACTTTTGCTTAGTGACCTGATACAAAAAGCACCACTACTAGAGGATATCTGTATGTGTATGCATGTATGTGTGTATGTATATGTGTGTATACATGCATGTGTATAAGTAAGGGTGAAAAAATATATATGTATATAAAAGTATGTATGTGTGCATATATATTGTTGAAGCCTTTCTATAACCATTAACATTTCTCAAAGTTCATAGAGGCATGTTGTTTAGGAAGTGAATGCCACTTCTGCATAGATAGGTAGATAGATTGATAGATCAGTAGAGCGATTGATCGATCCATCAATTGATAGATAGATATATATAATTGTTGTTGTTGTTAAGTGCTGTCAAATCATGGATGACTTATAATGACCCTATAAGTTAACACCTGAACATTAGTATACCTTACATCCTTTCTCTAGGTTCATAAGGTAAGCTATTTCAAAAGTGGATGTCATTCCTGGTTCCAAGCTTGTTTTAATTGACGTTGTTGTTATGAGCTGTGGAGTCACTTGCTACTCATAGCGACCCTGTGTACAACCCTAAACACTGCTCTATCCATGCCAATCGCACTGCCACTGACACACCCATCCCGATTACCCCAGTCACTGAATCAATCCACCTCGTAGAGTCTTCCCCTCTTGCGCCATCCCTCCACCCTCCCAAGCATGATGTCCCTTTCCAAGGACCTGTCCCTCTTTACAACATGTCCGAAGTATGTCAGACAAAGCCCCAGAATCCTTGCCTCCAAGGAGCAGTCTGGTTTAACCCTCTCTAGGATTAATTTGTTTTCTTGGCAGTCCATGGTACATTCAATACTATTCTCCAGCACCACAGCTCAAAGGCATCAATTCACCTATTCTTCCTAGTCATTGTCCAACTCTCTGATGCATAACAAGTGATTGCAAAGACCATAGCCTGTATCAGATGCACCTTAGTCTCCAGAGTGACACCATTGCTCTTCAGTACCCTGGAGAGGTCTCTAACAGCAGACTTTCCCATTGCAGTACGTTTTTTTATTTCCTGCCTACTGGTTCCAAGCGTGTTGACCAAGGAGCTCTACCAAATACACCATGGATAACCATTAGCACATTTGACTCATCAGTGTCACAGTGTTTAGCATCACAGCAACCACAAGTTACTTCTGTAAAGCAAATGGACAGACCCGTGTTCTACTGCTTAGATGAATGTTTGATCAAAACAATTAAAACCAGGTCTGAGGGCCGCTGATTAAAATCACCCACCTTTGGCTTAGTAGTATGACTTTCTGTCCACTAGGCCAACAGAGCTCTCTCTGTATTGTTGCTCATAGCAACCCTATTAACAAAAGACCTGAACACTTGTATAACTTTCATCATTTCTTCAAGTTCACAGCCAACCAATGGCTCCAGAGCCAGCCCTCGGCCAGCACAGAGGGACAAAGCCAAGGACTGAACCCTCTGAGTCTGCCAGACTTGCATCCTGGGCTCTCATTGGCCAGAAATGTGGCTTCCAGACAACCAATCAGTCCAGAGCCAGCCCCCAGCCAGCACAGAGAGACAAAGCCAAGGAATCAATAGATAGATAGATGACAGATAGATTGATAGATATAGAGATAGATGAGAGAGGGAGAGAGAGAGAGAGACAGAATCTCCAAAGCATATGAGGTGAAGCTACATCATTCTTGCCTCCATAGAGCACTCTGGCTGCATCCTCTCCAAGACATACCTGTTTGTTCTCTTGGCCATCCATGGGATGTTCAGTGTCCTTCTCCAACACCACGACTTAAAGGCATTAATTCTTTTTCTGTCATATGGATCAGATGTAGCTTAGTTTTTAGCTTGATAGCCATGTTTGTCAGTACTTTGAAGAAGTTCTTGACAACAAATTATCTCAATGCAACATGCCTTTTGGTTTGCCATCCTGAGTGGGAATTGTGAATCAAGCAAATCAAATCATTGGCAACTTCAATCTTTTCTCCATCTATCATGATAATGTCTCTTGATCTAGTGATACAGATCTGGTTTCTTTATGTTAATATGTAACTTATATTGAAGTCTGTAGTATTTAAACTTCTTTAGTAAATGCTTTGTGTCTTACACATCCTGCAAGCAATGTTGTGTCATCTGCATAATCTAAGTTGTTATATGAAGCTTATATTCTTCTTTGTACAGCACAACTTCTTGAATAGTCTGCTCAGAGTAAGTTTGAATACCTATGGATAAAGAATATGACCTTGGCACAAACCTTTCCTGATTTTAAACCCTGCAATATTTCCTTGTTCTGGTCTAACAACTCCTTCTTGGTTTATATAAAGGTTTCATGTAAACACAATTACCTCTTCTAGTATTCCTGTTGACAGTTCTACTTCATATACAAAGTTCCAAAGATTTTCTAACTCATTTGGTTGCCACTAAGTCTACTAGAAATCAATGACAGCTTCAAGAGTAAGGTGAACTTGATTCAGGCCATCATCTTCTCAATCACCTGGAACACACCAGAGAGCTGGATGGTGAATAAAGATGCCAGAAGAAATGATGCCTTTGAATTGTGGTGATGGAGAACAGAATTGAGTATTCCATGGACTGCCAAAAGAACAGATATTTCTTGGGAAAGGTGCAACCAGAGTTCTTTTTGGAGGTAAGGATTTGTCTTTTATGCCTTTGGAGAGGAAGATAGCTAGGAAATGCCATTTCTTAGAAAGGGACACCATTCATGGAAACATGGAAGGTCAGCAAAGGAGAAGAAGTCTCTCAATGAGATGGAATGACAGTGATTTCAGCAATAGGCTCTAGGAAGTCAGAAATGAAGAGGATGGCACAGGATATGGTAGGGTTCATATTAGCTGATCTCAGTCGCTAAGAGTCATAATCAACTTAATGACATCTAACTATAACTACAGGTCTACTAGCTTCATAATAAGAAAAAGATGAGACTGTCTCTCCTTAAATTTTACAGCCTTTGGAAACTTCATGGAGCACTGTTATGAGGAACAATTGCTTTGAATCACTATCAATAACTCTCTTTTTTATCAGATTAAATTTTGAAACAATGGTATTATGTGATCCATATTAATGGAGCCTATTATTGTTAAGTACCTTCAAGGTAACTATTCATAGTGACCCTATAAAAATTAGATCTGAAACCTGCACTATCATTTGCCATTCTCATCAAATCTGACACACCATTGCATTTACTGTCAATCTATTTCATTAAAGGTATTCTTCTCTTACACTTAACCCTTACCCCAATTTTCCAAGCATGTTGTTGTTATTATGTGCCATCTAGTTGCCTGTGACTCATAGTGACCCTATGTACAAGAACTCTAAACTCTGCCCTATCTTGACCCAGTCTCACTGACTCAACACACCTAATCACATTGTCCCAGTTGCCGTGTCACTCCGACTCATCTGGGATTTTCCTTGCCTGCTCTGTCCCTCAAACTTTCTAAGCATGGAGTCTTTTTCTAAGGACTAGTGCCGCCTGGCTAAATGTCAAAGTATGTGAGACAGAGCTCCAAAATCCTTGCCTCTTGTGGAGAAACCAAGACAGACCTATTGTTCTCCTGGTAGCCCATGCATGGTATGTTTATTATACCTCCAGCACTACAACTCAAAGGCACCAATTCTTTTTCTATCATCATTAGTCATTGTCCAGCTCTCTGATGCATAGTAAGTAATTGGAAACACCATGGTCTGGACCAGGTGCACTGTAGTCTCTAATGAGTAACATCATTGTTCTTTATCACTTTGGAGAGGTCCCTGAAGGCAGACTTCCCCAGTGCAATTCATCTTTTGATTTCTTAACTGCTGGTGCTAAGAGTGTTTATTGTGAAACAAAGAAAGTTGAAATTGTTAACAACTTTAATCTCTTCTACATCCATCATGGTGTTGTCAATTGGCCCAGAGGTGAGAATCTTTGTCTTCTTGGTGTTAAGCTTCTATCCATACCGAAGACTGAAATCCTTGATTTTTACAGCAAACACTTAAGGTCCTTCTCAGTTATGGCAAGAAAGTTTGTACCATCTGCATAACACAAGTTATTAATGAGTTTCTCCAATCCTGATGCTCCACATTTCTCCTCATAAAGTTCAGCATTCCAAAATGATTTTTTCTTCATATTGAGAAGGCAGAAAGAAAGGACACATCCCTGACACATTCCTTTTATGATTTTCTACATGCACCATTTCTTTGCTCTGTTCTGAGGACTGCTTCCTGGCACTGGTAGAGGTTTTGCATGAGTACAATCAAACATTCTGGGATTCTCATTTTCTTCAAAGTTAGCCACAATTTGTTATGATCTACACAGTCAAATGCCTTTGCATATTCAATGAAACAGAGATAGACATTCTTCTGGGACTCCTTCAGCCAAGATCTGTCTGGCATTGGTGATAACGTCTCTAGTGCCACAACCTCTTCTTAATCCAGCATTTATTTCTGGTAGTTCTCTGTTAATATACTATTCTAGTCAATTATGGATAATTTTCAGTAAAATTTTACAAAAAGTTCATTCAGACTTTGGTTCCTGTGGATTTGATTTAACCTGCTTTAGCTTTAGTTTGAACTTCCATCAGAGTAGTTGATGGTCTGTTCCACAAGCATCATCTGGCCTAATTTTCCACAGCTGATGTGGAGATTCTCCAGCAATTCTTTTGACTGATGTAATTGCTCAGATTTCTGTGCATATCATCAGGTAAAATCCATGTATATAGTCTGTGTCTATATTTCTTATGAAAGATATTTGCAATGAATAAATCATTGATTGCCATTATTCTATCTCCAGTGTCATTTTTGTCACTAAGTCTGTTTTTTCTACTACTGATCCTTCTTCCTTGTTCCCTACTTTTGCAATCGAGTTGCTCATTATCATTCATGCATCTTGATCCTTTCTGTTCTCCTTCCAGTCCATGGTATATTCAACACTCTTCTTCAGCACAACAGCTCAAAGGTATCAATTCTCTTTCTATCATCTCTAGTCACTGTCCAGCTCTCTGATGCATAGCACACAATTACAAAGATTATGGCCTGGATCAGGCACACCTTAGTCTCCAATGGCTCTTCAGTACTCTGAAGAGGTCTCTGACAGCAGACTTTCCCAATGCAATTCTTTTGATTTCCTGGCTGCTGGTACCAAGAGTGTTGATTGTAGAGCCAAGCAAACTGAAACTGTTGACAATCTCAATCTCTTCACTATCTATCATATTACTGCCAGTTGGGCCAGTGGTGAGACCCTTTGCTTTCTTGATGTTGAACTTTAGTCCACATTGAAGGCTGCAATTCTTCACCTTCTGCAAGAAGTGCTTCAGATCTTCCTGTTTTAGCAAGCAAGGTTGTGCCATCTACATAATGCAGATTGTTGATGAGTCTTCTTCCAATCCTGATGCCACATGCAGTTTCCTTGCCCTATTTTGATAGGGCAAATGTAAGTTTCACATAAGCACAATGAAATATTCTGAGATTCCCATGTGTATGGATATTATCCTATCACTCACAACACCATGTTTCAAGATTGATTGGCTTTTCTTAACATCTTGTTCAAAGTATGTGAGATGAAGTTTTTCTATCCTTGTCTCCCAGAAACACACTGACTGCAAAAGGCGTATCCTTCCCATGGGATATTCAGCACTCTTCTATAATGTCACCCTTCAAAGGCATAGATTATTTTTCTGTCTTCCTTATTCATTGTCAGTTCTTCAGATACATAACAAGTAATTAAGAAGATGATCGTTTGGACCAGGTGAATCTGAGTCTTCAAATTGGCATCTTCGCACTTCAAACTTTAGAGAGTTCTCTCATGGTATACTTAGTCAATGCAATATGATATCTTGGTTGCTGATGTCTGAAATGTTGATTGGAATACAAAGAAGACTAATTCATTGCCAATTTGTATTTTTTCTCTGTCATTATGCAGACTGTTGGTCTGGTGGAGAAGATTTTTGGGTTTTTTTTTTATGTAAAGATGAACCAATATTGAAGGTTGTAGTAGTTCAAGTAGTTAATGTGCACAGCTGAAATGTTTGAGTCTGCTCAGAGGTAACTGGAAGAAAGGTCTGGTTATTTTGGTCCCTGAAAACCCTACTCAGGACGGTTATATTCTGATATGAGCCATAAGAAACTCATAAGAAAAGGTAAGTCGTTATCAACACTGAAATGATATAGTAAGTTCAGGACTAGTATAAAGGTTTATCAAAACATGCACTGCCCCTACTACACAGCTTTAGCCTAGTTTCTGGTCTCTTCTACTTTTCCTATATTGGCTTCCATATTTTTTTCTTGCTGAATTTTTTCTATCTGTTATGTCTCAGTCAACATGTTTTTTACTTGCTGAAGAAGATTTCTCAGACTTCAGACCAGGCTGCATCCTTTCGAGCACTTTTTTAATATACAACATTTTCTCCATCCTTTAAGATCCCATTTTTGTCATTGTATTAAAGTACTTGTATGGTGCCTGTTTTGCTTGTTTTGTTAGAACCCAAGCTTGTCTGTAGTACTGCAACAACAATACTCAGTATTGTGTTTGGCACCCAGAAAGCACTAAGTGCTTATCGTTTGAACATGTGTAAAAGTAAACAGATACATTATTTATTTTATAGTCAGGCATAAGAAGTGTAGGATGATTCAAATAAGTTTCTTTTACGAAAAGATTAAAAACCCCAACTCTAAGCTTTTCTCACCTTAACACCTTTATAAATAATGATGTTGGTTTTGTGTGTAATCAATTCAAGTATGCCTCATAGCTACAGTATGAACAACAGATCTGAATGTTGTCCTATCCTGTGCCAACTGCCCAGTCCCTGACATACTCAAACATACTTTGCTGTAGTCACTGTATCAATCCCATCTGGTTGAGGGTCTTCCTCTCTTTTGTCATCCCCCTACCTTTACAAGAATGATGTCCCTTTCCAAGGAATAGGCTTTCCTAGTCATATGCCCCAAGTATGTGAGATGAAGCTTCACCATTCTTACCTCCAATGGACACTTTGGATACACCTTCTCTAAGACATATCTATTAGTTCTTCTGGTAGTCCATGGGATATTCACTATGCTCCAAAAACAACTCAAAGGCATCATTTTTTGTTTGTTCTGTCATCCTTATTCATGATCCAGTTCTTAGCAGCATAGCAAGTGATTGAAAAGTCTATGGTCTGAATCAAGTACATTTTAGTCCTCAAACTAATACCATTGATCCTGAATAATTTTGAGTTTCCTAACTACAGATGTTCCCAGTTCAGTAAATGTCCTGATCACCTGACTGTTGGTACCAACAGTACTGGTTGTGGATCCAAGGTAGATGAAATTTTTGACAGTTTCAATTTTTATCCAATTGGTCCAGTGGTGAGGATTTACAATCCATATTGAAGGCTGCAGTGCTTGACCTTCTGCAACAAGTTCTCCTCACTTTCAGCAAGCAAGGTTGTATCATCTGCATAAAATAGGACATTGATAAGTCTTCTTCCTATCCTGAGGCCACATTCTTCATTGTCCCATTTCTCAAATAATTTTCTCAGCATATAGTTTGAATAGGTATGGAGAGAAGAATACAACTCTGTTGCATGTCTTTCATATCTTTTACTTGTTTTGAGTTCCCTTGCTCTGTTCACACAATAGCCACTCCGTCTAGTTCTAGGTTTTCCATGAGTACATGTAAGTTTTCTGTGATTCCTATTCTTCTCAATGTTAACCTTCATTTCTTATGTTCCACAAAGTCATATGCCTTGGAGTAAGCAATAAAACACAAGTAAATATTCTTTTGGAATTCTTTGCTTTCAGATAGTATCCATCTGATATAAAAAATGATGTCCACTGTGTCATGGCCTCTCTCTACATCTTGAACTTCAGATATTTCTCTGTCTATGAACTCTACTAGCCATTTTTGCATGATATTCAGCAATATTTTGCTTGCATGTGATTATTACTGACTTTTAAAAAAACCTAAACAGCCCTGCAAAATAAGTTATTATAATATCATTAATAATAAATTATAATGACATTTAATTTACTTTCTTTCATAAAGCTTCTCATGACTTAAATAACCTATTTAATAAACTATTGAACTAAACTCCATTGAAACATAAAACATACACTTAGTTTTTGAAATGATTTTGGTGTTGTTATGTACATAAAAATAATTTGAGTTGGAAATCATGCATAGCTGACTATCCATCAGGTTTTCAGAGGCTGTATTAACATGGAAAGAGATGCCCACTTTTCTTCAGCAGAGCAACTGGTGAATTGAACTGTGTGCCTTTGAGTTGACAGCACAACTCCTTACCACCAGAGCTCCTTTTTGATTAGTAGACTCAAATTGATTTTAAAATAAATTTAGTGATTATTTTACTGTTATTAACTAATGAAATTCTTCAATTTACTATCAATAATTGGCCAATCTAAGTTGGCAGTTGGATATATTGAAATAATTACTTGAAGAATGTTGACAATTTTTCAAGTTGACAATAAGGTTTCAATAAAATATTATATTTATATGTATTTAAACACTTTCTTTTTAAAAAACCAACCAAAACAACACATATGATCAGTTCTTTAAAATGAGGCAATATATGGGATGTTCAGAAACAAATTAAAAATCAGATTTGTATTTGTTTTATAACTAACATTTTTAAAGAAAATTTACAATTTTTCAGATGTTAATCACTATTCAAAGGTCTTTTTATTTGATATTTCCTCAGTAAGAGCAGATAGGAGTATAATGCATTTGTCATGTTTTCTCTGCACTTTGATAATTTGAAGTTATTTGTGAAAAATACTGTTTTCAATTTTGTAAAAGTATTAATTAAATATTAAGGTATTATTCATTTTACTCTGATTTTAGACACGTTAGTGCACTTTTTAAAAAGTGTTTAACTCACTATTAGTAGTTGATGTACATACCAATAAGACTTTTGTACTTAAAACATAATTAGCTTTTAGCAATGCATTCCTTTCATTTACTTTTACAAAGGAAAATAAATATCAACATAAAAAAGTTATATATATATAATGAGCAAAAATCTATTGCATATTTTGTATAGGTGCATAAAAGATAACCCAAGTGAAATACATGCAGTAAATTTACTTATAACTGTGATGTATGAAAGAAAATGTATTCTTATCCATAATACATGTGAGAGTGTTTGTGTAAGATATGCACAGTCCAAGTAACATCTCTGGCCAATAATTTGAGTTCCCATAATAGCAGCTAGCTTGAGGCACATATCAAAAAAAATATGTTTCCTGGATCAATTTAGATATGGTAAAACAAGGTTGCACACATATTACTGTAGAGGAAGGAATTCAGCCTCCATAAACCATGGAGCACAGTAGAATGATTATTGTGCTGCAATGCTCAGTTGGTGAAGAAACACTTACCAAGGACCCCTTATTTGCAGTGTACAATCCCAGATGCTGCCTTGGGTAGCAACATAAATTAAGGAAGCAGACATCGCCCTCTAGCCCCTTTTAATCTATTTAGTACATGTCATACCATAAACTAAATTGATAGCCCTCATAAAACAAAATAGATTTAAGTGGAGGTATAGTAACTTTCTGGAGTAAAGTCGTGTTTCTGCCTTAACTTAATGATTGTACCTGTGGACCAAACCTGTGCAAGCTTCAGAGTAAAAAATAAATAAGAAAGACACTTTTTAATTTAAAAAAAATATAATGTTTAGTCTGTGTGAAAGTAAAGTTTTAGCTTCACGGATAAGTAATAGTAAAGGCAAGATTTCGACAGGAAACCTGAGAAAGTAGGAGTCAGATATTATAAAAAGTGTATAAAAATGTTTAAATAAATTAATTGCAGTAGAGAAATAAAATTAATTTTATTATGCTTCATATTAAGTTGAGTCAGCTATAGAAGTAACCTTATATGTTCATAATTTTTTTACTATCTTATATATATCTTTATGTATTATCTTCATACTACATTACAAATATAGAAGAATCCATCAAATTTTAGACTTAGGTTAAATCCTAAATACAGGTTAGTCTCCTCATTCATGAATAACTAATATATTTATAATCAAAAAGGACTGAAAATATTTTAAAATTTAAGAGGATATACCAGACTTTTGTATCTTATGTATTTTCTACTCGTTAGTTTCCAGTTTGTGGTACTGGAAGCTATGCCAATGATAATTCAAATACTAACAGGGTAATCTATGGTGGTGAAATTTGAGTTAGACCTATGGACTTATTAGGAAGAAAGAACCAGCAAATTATCTTAAAAGAATTATCCAATGATTATTGTGTAAATCACAAAAGAATGTTTCTGGTATAGCAGTGAAGATGAACCTTGTAGGTTGAGGCAGTGAGCAAAAGTACTAACAGTGAACTATAACATAATGAAAATGGATGAGACCAGGTAATGATTCATTATGTTAAACAAAAGGTCTATAGAACCAACTGTAAGACCTTTAACAATTCTTATATGTGATGAGCAAAGAAGAACTAATTGAATATTGAGAGGACACAACCCTACATCTATACAGTTTGCTGAGATCAATTGTTCATTCATCAGTGTCTAGTTTCTCTAATAGAGTTTACCCAGGTTGACAAAATGTTCAATACAGAGATGGAGTAGTACTTTAGGCTACATATATAGTAAATAGCTAGTTAAGGCAACCACTTAACAGTAAGAATAGCAATAAGCTTCAAACTGCCCTCCATATTACACCCGAATTTCCCCAAAATACTCATGTTTTCTGTGATAAGTAAATGCATAAACATTGAAATAGAAAAACCAAAGACTTATTGTGCAGCTTTTAATATCAATGATATAACTTCCACCTTGCTAAAGTTAAAAAAAAAAGGATTTTTTAATGGAAGGAAAATTCAAAATACTATAGTGTACTTAAAAACATTGACGATATCCTGAAGACCCAAATGCATCCACAAGGACACGTTTACTGGAGAAATTTTATCCTTCTGTTTATATTTATTGTAAATGATTTTTTTTAAATCAGATGGGACATCTGAAAAATTTTAGTCACTAATTTTCAAAGACCATGAAGCCCTCTGGGTGACTTTTTCATTTCCTTAACAGATAGTTTAGTTTTGAACAACATACTTTCCCTTGGCAGAGTGAGAGATGAAAAGCCTGCTATAAAATTGATTTGGCATCTACATAAAAGGGACTTTGTAAGAAGTAGTACTAACCGAGAAGCTCTCTTCACCAAACATATGTCCAAAAATTAAAAGTCACTTAGATCTGAGTAGCATTCCATTCCCCCATATATCCCAACAAAAATCATGTCTATACTCAATTCTTACATTTTAAAAATGAAATCTATCAAGTCTTGCTTATAACACGTTTTGCAGGATTGTTTGCATGTCAGTTATATGGTATGCATATCAATTATAATTAAAAAAATAAGTATACATTTTCCATATTTTTTTAATAAATTTTGATTGTTATTTTTATGTGCCATCGAGTTGCCTGTGACTCATAGTGACTGTATATGTAATAGATCTGAAAGCTTTCCTATCCTGAGCCAATCTTCACTGTCTCTGACACTCCTACCCCCAATATCCCAGTTACTGTGTCAATTCGTCTCTTCTGGGATCTTCCTTTCTTTTGAAGTCCTTCCACATTTCCAAGTACGATGTCCTCCAAGGACTGGTTCCTCCTCACAACATTTTTGCAGTATTTGAGACAGAGCTTTAAAAATCCATGCCTTCAAGGAACATCTTGGTCTCACCTTTTCCAGAACAGAATTCTTTATGCTCTTGACAGTCCATGATATGATCAATACTCTTCTCCAGCATCACAACTCAAAGGTATCAATTCTTCTTTTATTATCCTTGGTCATTTTCCAGCAATCTGAAGCATAGCAAGTAATTGTGAAGACTATAGCTTAGATAAGGAGCACCTTATGTTGCTCTTCAGCTCTCTGGAAAGATCCTTGACAACAGATATTCCCAATACAATTGATCTTTAGATTTCCTGACTATTGGTTTCAAGAATGTTGATTGTTGAATCAAGCAAGCGGAAATTGTTGACAGTCTCAACCTCTTCTCCATGTATCATGTTGCTGCTAATTGGCCTAGGTGTAAGAATCTTTGTTTTCTTGATGCTGAGCTCCAATTCATATTGAAGGCTGAAATCCTTAACTTCTACAGCAAACAGCCTCAGGCTGTCCTTGGTTTCAGCAAGCAAGGTTGTATGATCAACCTTGCACAAATGTGTTGATGAGTCTTCCTTCAATCTTGATGCCACATTCCTCCTAGTTAAAGTCCAGCCTCTCAGGTGATATGTTGTGCAAATAGATTGAAAAAGTGTGGAGATAGGATATACCCCTGACATACACCTTTTTTCCCCCAACCATGCAGTATTTCCTTGCTCTGTTCTGATGACTTGTTTCCTGATCCAAATATAGGTTTTGCATAAGCAAAATTAAGTGTCCTAGAATTTCCTTCTTCTCAAGGTTAGCCACAATTTCTTATGAACCACAGAGTTGAATGCCTTTACATTGCCAATCAAACATTTCTGCAGTACTCTTTGCTTTCAGCTAACATCCATCTAACATTGAACCCCACTTGCATATCTGGCAGTTTTCTGTTGATGTACAGTTCCAATCATTTTTGGATTATTTTTAGCAAGATTTTGCTTGTATGTGATATTATTAGTATTGTTTGATAATGTCCACACTCTGTCAGTTTTGGGTTTTTTTAATGGGAATAAATATTGATCTCTTTTAGTCATGGGTTCCCATGGCTATTGTCTTTGTCAGCTAGGTAGAGAGTTCTGCTACCAACTCAAAGGGAGGAAGTTCAAAATCATCAGCCATTTTACAGGAGAAATATCAGCCCTCTCCCCCTCATTTGTGAGAAAACAAAAGATTAATTACAGCCAAATACAGCCCAAAATCCAACCACAAATGAACAGAGTGAAATATTGTGGACATATACACAATTAGATACAGCACTCAGTAGCAATAATTAAAAAAAAACAAAAAACTACATAACTTGGGAGAGACTGGAAAGTCTTTTGATTTCCTGACTATTTCTTTGATTCGTGCCGAGAATGCTGATCATGGAACTGAGCAAGACGAAACTGTTAACAATTTCAATCCCTTTTCCATCGATCATGATGCTATCAGTTGGCTCAGTGGTGAGAAACTGTTTTCTTGATCTTGAATTTCAAACCATATTGATGACTGTAGTCCTTGACTTCCTTCAACAAACATTTCAAGTCCTTCTCAGTTTTGGTATGCAAGTGTTTAGTATGCAACCTGTGTAATACAGGTTTTTGATGAGCCTTCCTCCAATCTTTATACCAATTCCTTCTCCTAAAGTCCAGCCTTCTGAATGGTCTGTTCCACATATAGATTGAAAAGGTGTAGGGACAGGATTCCTTTCCTGATTTTGACCCATGTTGTGTTTCCTTACTCTGTTCACATGAGCACAGTTGAGTTTCTGGGATTCCCAAATATTATTCTTGACAATTTTAATCTTTTCTTGTTTTATCATCTTTTCCTGTTTTATCATGTTATTTCTTTTTGGTCAAGTTGTAATGATATTTGTTTACATTATATTGAAGCACAACTCATTCTGAACGCTTTACTTTTTTATATGTATCCATAAGTTAATAAAATCTTGTTTACTTTCATCATGTGTATAATTTACATATCACCTTTGTTAATGAATCTTCTTCCAGTACTGGTTCTTATTCATTTTCACATAAGTTTAACTTTTCATATTATTTGCTCTATGTACAGTTTGAATAATAATGATGAAAAGTCACAAGCTTGACACCATACTAATCCTGGTTTTAAACCAAAGAGAACCTCTTTGGTTTGAATGACTACTTCCTGTTCTATGTAGGGGATCCCCAAGAGTACAATTAAGTATTCTAGAATTCCCCTTATTCACACTTTTATCTGTAATATTCAAATAATCCACACAGTCTAATGTATTTTACAATCAATAAAACACAGGTTAATATCTTTATGATGTTCTCTTGTTTTAGTCAAGATCAATCTGACATTTTTAATGGTATTCCTCATTCCAAATTCTCCTCTCCAGCTAGAATTTTTTTGAAATTTTTGATAAATGTACTACCCAAATCAGTTATAAAGTACTTTCAGAAAAAGTTTATATTTGTAGTTTATTAATAATAATTTGTGATAGTTTGCAAATTCTACTAGATGCCATTTTATTGGAATAGGTGTGAGTAGAAAAATGGATATCTTTCATTTGCTTGGCTTTTCATAGATATGGTTGTATAATGATATATTATTCTAGTGACTTAGTCTAGAGTAATTTGAGCTACTAGTATAAAAGGCATGTCCCTCTTAGTTCTAATCCACCAGTGGAATTATGAGAGAAAGATGCACAATCTCACTCTGTGGGATTTTTAGCTTTAGAAACTCAATGCAGGGCTGGGGTAGGGCGGGGAGCAGGGAGGAAAATGTGCAACAATGAATGAATGAAAATCCAAGTTCTCTATAAACTTTCACTAAAATACCAATAAATTAAAACAAAAGAAAGAAACTCAATGGAGTCAAGAGAACACTAGCTCTGGTAGCCTCATAAGAAGACATAATGTAATTCCAAAGACATGTGGTTCAAATCTACCTGCTGCTCTGCAGGAGAAGAATGAACAATCACCTCCAGTGAGATGAGCTACCTCTGAACACCTGCTGGAGGGTCAGCGATGGGTCAGTTCTGACACAACAGCAGTGCTTAATGTTTCTGAATAATAACCAAAAGATCAATGATGTAAGTTGACTAGCTACTTTTCAGGGGAAAAAAAGCTAAGAAGACTCCTCCCATGAAGATTTAAAACTTTGGAAATAAGATCACCATGAGATGGAAGAGACTCATGCAAGGGGCTTTAAGTTTTCAGAGATACATAAATCTTCAACGTCACAGATCTTAATCATTTAGAGGTGAAAGTATTATAACATGGTAATTCTTTACAATGGAATTACTGGAATCTTATTATATTTAGGATAGTACTATAATAAAATGACATAATAAGGAATTATAATTCTTAATCAAAAGATTCCCTTAGAAGGGCAAACAACATGTGTTGTTTATTAGGTGTTATCAAGTAGTTTGCAACCACTAGTAATCCAATATACAAAAGTGTAAAATACTTCACTTTCCCCCATACAATAGAAACTATGCAACATGTAAAAAAATTTATATATATATATATCTCAACCATACCTACCAACAACAACAACATATATCATACTACATATTATAAACCTGGGAGTATGGATAGCATGATATACAGTATATGATATGTATATTGATAAAATGTACAGAATTGTATAATATAATTTGTTAAATTATAAATACATAATCTTGATATTTTGTTTCTCCGTTGCCAAAATATTTTTCACCTTTATCCTTGCATTTCTGGTTGTGATCATATAATAGTATACTTTCTAATTTTAATGTGAAAAATAATAAATTGTCAGATATATTATCTGGGATCTAACATTGACTTGATACATATGTATTTTCATTTCACTGGACTTGATTGAGTTTCTGAGTGCTTTGATATTTCTTAGGATCTGTGTTTAACTGAACAGAACTTCTTATTCTTTGCTGAATTAATAACCTTCCTCTATTTTAGAGATATTTGATTCCTGTCCCAATTTTGTTTAAACGCAGTATGTATTTGTATTATTCTATGCTATTCCAGTAATAGTTCATTTTTTCTAATAGAATCACATAATCATAAGATGGACTAATTAATTTTCCAAATTTTATGAAAACAGCAGATTCTGTGACTGCCTGTATAGTCTCAGCTATTAATCATGGAATTATTCATTCAGTACCAACTGATACTGTCTGATGAATAGCTCTACACATTTTTAGAATTATTTTCTAGTAAGCTGACATCCTATTTTATAAATGTAAACCAGATAGTATGTAACCATAACAACTTTTAGAAGTAATGATGAGGGTGTACAACATATGGGAAATTGTTTTTACCTGCAGTGATGAGTTAAGAGATGATTCTATTAAAGAAGCACAAGCAAGTTGTATAAAATTTCATGTTAAAAATTGTGTGATGTGAGTGGGTAACAGAAATGAGAAAGATAGAGTGTGAAAAACAATGTATACTAACTTTGTTAGTAAACCAGTATAAAATAAAAAAAATATTTTTAAAAAATGTGGTGTATCTGTTAAACTAAAACAGGATGAATGGACTAAATACCCTGGAGGTTCAAATTCAAACTTAATGACAAGATATGTTGGAATTAACACAGATAAAGTAATAATAAGTTGCTAGAATAAAAAAGAAAGGGAGGAAAACAGTTAAGTGTGGAAACCCAAGTTTGAGTTCCTATTTTATTCTCATAGTACTTTAAAAAAAACAAGTCACATTTAAAATATTAACAAATTAATACTAAAATAACCTCTGGAGTCCTCATAAATCGTAAGCTCTTTCTTTAATTCTGAAAGGAATCTCCCCCTTACTATAGTACAAATAAGCAAACCTATGATAAAAGGATGGAACAAAATGATGTTGTCAACAATTGTATTTTTCTGGCATCCACAATCAACATCCATGGTAGCAATAGTCAGAAAATCAAAAGCTGTGTGGCACTGGAAAAATATGCTTTCAAGGCTTACATCAAAATAATAAAGTGCAATAATATTAGTTCAAAGGCGAGGTGGGCCTGCTCCAAGCTTTGATATTTTCAATTGCTTCGGAAAATTGTATCTGAAAGTCGGACAACGAATAAGAAAGACCAATAAATGCCTTTGAACCAATGTTGGAAAAGATAATTGAATATATCATGAACAGACTTTTTTTTTTTGTTAAATTCTGACTTGGAAGAAGTGTAACAGGATGCTCTTTAGAGGCTAAAAGGATGAAACTACTTCTCACATACCTTGGGTATGTTGTCAACAAAGGTTAGTCCTTGGAAAATACATCATGCTGAGAAAAGGAAAGAGTTAAAGAAAAAGTGGAAGACAATCCACAAAATAGATTGATGCAGTTATTATAAAAATCAGAGCTTATAAGGATGGTGCAGGACAGAAAAGGATAAGTTCTGATCTGTGGTTCAGAAGGTCATAATGAGTTGTAGCTGATTTGTTAGCCCAGAACAACAATAATAGTAAAAAAATTAAATTTTATTGTAGACTATAATTAGAACTGAATGGAACTTAAAATATGTAAACTATATAAAAAGATAATATGTTATTATTTGATCCCATAGGCTGAAGCTCTGTAATCCAGAGTGACCCAAATAAGCATTATACATCACTCCAGAAGTCATGCTTTACATTACAAATAGGAGTCAATGAAATATATAAGCCTGTTCTTGTTATTAGACTCTATGCAGGTAAAAGTCTAAATCCATTGCCATCAAGTTGGTTCTGATACATAGGTGCACTATAGGGAAGAAAGAACTACTCCATAAAACTCTCAAGGTCGTAAATGTTTACAAAAGCTGGTGCTGATATCTTTTCTCATGGAGTGGCTGATGGTTTTGCACCTTTTGACTAGAAGCCAAGTGCTTAACTATTGCACTACCTAGGCTTTATGGTGAAAGACTACTTGCTTCTCAAACAGAAAAGTGGTGACAGAAGCGGAGGCTTTCTTAAGAATAGGTTTTCACAAGCAAAGCTACCCATCCATTCCGTTAGAAGATGAATATCAGAAAGCAGAATAATGCTTAGATTCTTTCTTCAAAGGCCTCTTACTGTGATACAAAAGTAGTGAAAGGGTATTCATGATATTTCCTCTCTACAGCACTGTGTCTGATTCAACTGGGCTCCGAACTCTCTTTTCCAGCTGCAAAGGCCATTTACTTTATTTTGAAAGTTAATTCCACTCACAGCTGGAAACTCAAAGCAAAAAAGTGAACATTACACAGAGCACAGAAAGCTTCCTTGAATTTGAACTAGCAGTTGTTAAAGCAGAAAAAAGTAATATTGCTTAAGTCAAAAGGAATCTCATCATTTTGGTTAATATTTCGAGTGCTTTAAAGCAGTGATTTGAGGAATAACATTGTGATTTAATGCATGCAAAACTATGACCTGTCTATGCTGGAGTTACACTATATCAAACATATATTTCATTTTAAAAGTACACTGTATTTTTCATGTCCCCAAGGCAAAAAGAAAACTAGATAAATAGATTTAATCATGATAAGAAACTTACTAGATAGGATCCATTATTTCGATGATATACATACTTAAGCACTTCTTTCACTATTAAAATACCAGTTACAAGTAAGTTAAGCAAAGACTTTGTCTTTCTTTTATTTTTAGTAAATTTCTTCAGTGACATACTTTACACTTGTAAAATATATAGAGAGTATACACTTGTAAAATTTATAGAGAGTATAAATCATGAACCTAAATAATATTGTAAAATAAATTATTCTCATAGTTGTTTTAATTTGCATCTCTCTTAGGGCTAGGGATTTTGAGCATTTCTTCATGTGTTTGTTAGCCATCTGAATGTCGTCTTCGGTG
>NW_006399897.1:657191-660242 GCF_000299155.1 Elephantulus edwardii | reverse complement strand
AATTAGAATTACATATTAAAATATTAATATATGTTTGGATTTCAACTTGCCTCTAGAAAGTATTACATAATTTCACATATATCTGGTTTTCTGCTGCTGTTATAATGACTTAAAGCAAATTTTATTCTCTTAACGTTCTGGAGGTTAGAAATCTAAAGCAAATTTAAGGGTCTAGATTTAAGGTTTCAAGAAACAAGTTTTCTGAGGGCTTTGAAAAAAAACAACAAAAAACCCAACCATTATTTGTCACTTCCAGCTTCCAGAAGTTGCCACATTACTGGACACATGGCCCATTGATTCAATTGTTGCTTGCTTTACCACACTCTTGCACCTCTCATCTACCTACTTCCTTGTGAAGAAGCTTGTGATTAATTATATCAGGCCCACTCAAACTACTCAAGATAATAAGTTTGTTTCTAAGCAGTATTCTTTGTCATGAGATCCTTTATGACATGTTCATAATACTTGTGAATTAAAGCATGTACATCTGTGGGTGAGGAATTGCATTGGAAAAGTCAGCTGTCAGGGACCTCTCCAAAGTATTGAGGAGCAACAATATCAGGCTAGACACTAAGGTGTACTGATCCGGGCTATAATCTTTGTTGATCCAGGCTATAATCTTTGTGATTGTGTGCTTTACATTGGAGAGCTGGAGAGTGACTAGGGATGATAGAAAGTTAATTGATTTCTTTGAGTTGTGCTGCTGGAGAAGACTGTTGGATATGCCATCGACTGGTAGAAGAACAAACAGGTTTGTCCTGAAGAGGATGAAGCCAGGCTGCTCGATGGAGTCAAGGATTCTGAAGCTTCGTCTGACATACTTTGGGCATGTTGCAAAGAGGGACCAGTCTTTGGAGGTGGACATCATGTTTGGGAGAGTCAAAGGACAGCACAGGAAAGGAAGACCCTCAACGAGATGGATTGATTCAATGGTTAGGGTAGTGGTAGTAGGTGTGTTAGAGACAATGAGGTTGGCATAGGATAGAGCAGGGTTTAGGGCTCTTGTACATAGGTCACGATGAGTCGCAAACAACTCAATGGCACATTACAACAACAGCAACAACAATAATTACACGTCTACATAAATATGTTACAAATATTTTACTAATGCTGAGAGAATAAGGCTTGAAATGTTTACTATAATTTGAAAGCATATTAAAATAAAAAGTAATAGTCAATTGATTAATAAATCTATAATTCTGTCATCCTTCTTTTCCAGCATTCTTGAATAATAATCAAAATTTAAAATGCTGAAAAGAATGCTGAATACTAAATGGTATTTATTCTAATACTGAATGGAAAAAATATAAAGAATGCCCTCTCTCTTGTTATAAGGCATTCTAAGATTTCGTTTTGTTGTACATTATAAATGTATTTGTATTACTATATTATTAACTTTCAGTAAATTTCATGAACATACTTTTTATGTGGCATCAAGATCAGAGGAACACTCATCAATAACTGTGTTATGGGAATGATATTGTTTGCTGAAAGTGAGGAGGACTTGAATCACTTGTTGCAGAAGAACAAAGAATAAAGCCTTCAATATTGATTGCATCTCGAAACCAAGAAAGAAAAAGTTCTTACCACTGTACTAGGCAATATCATGATAGATGGAGAAAAGATTGAAACTGTCAACAACTCTATCTTACTTGGATCCACATTTAACACCCTTAGTATCAGCAGTCAGGAAATCAGAAGTTATATTACTGAGGAAGTCTTCAGTTAGGGACCTCTCCAAACTACTGAGGAATAATGATGTCAGTTTGAGGACTAAGGTATATCTGATTCAAACCATGGTCTTTCCAATCATTTGCTATACATCTAAGAACTGGACACTAAAATAAGGATGAAAGAAGAAGAGTTGATGTCTTTGAGCTGTGGTTTTGGAGAGGAGCACTGAAAATCCCATGGACTGCCAAAACAATAAACAGGTATGTCTTGGAGAAAGTTCAGTGAGACTGCTCTTTGGAGGTCAAGATGATAAGGCTTTGGTTCACACACTTTGGGCATGTGGCTAGGAAAAGTGGATTAGTGAAGGAAAGGAGGACCCTCAACCAGGAAGACTGACACACTAATTGCTAAAATGGGTGATAGAAAGCTAATGGTGTCAGGAAGCATGACGATGGCACAGAAAAGAAAAGGGTTCAGGTCTGCAGTTCATTCATAGGGTTGCATGGTTTGTACTCTACTTGATGCCACCTAAAAACAATAACAAAAATCTTATTAACTGATGGAGAGTAGTAATTGCGTTCTCTGTAAAGTTATTGGAACAAGGAAGTTCATTTTCATGGAATAAAATTAACTTATGCAACATGTGTGTAAATACACAAGTTAAGAAAAAAACAACAGAACCTCAAACAGACTTTTGTTGGCTCCATTATGACCCATTATTTCTACTTAGTAATAGAAGTCATTGGTACTCATTAGTGATTTTTTGGTAGAGTTCTCATGATTCCTTTTATAATCATTTAGATTCTAGTGAAAGATTATAGAGAACTTGGATTTCCATTTATCCATGGTTGCACATTTTCCTCCCTGCCCACCCTTACCCCCATTTGTGTTTCTCTTAAAAAAAAATTCTTTTATTGTTACATAATGTGCCCCTCCCAGTCCACTTTACTATGCACCTTTTATTCTGGATTCTTGTCATAATAAATAATACCTATATTAAATAATAAATAATACCTAATCATATATCCCTTTAAAAAGTTCTCTCCCTCATCTGTTTCAATGCAGTGTACATTATTTATTTCCTCTTTTCTTAGTTCCCCCAAACCCCAATGTCAGTTATGTTTTATAATAGGGGCATTATACAGTATTTTTCCTTTTGTGACTGAGATATTTCACTCAGCATAATGTCCTCCATGGTCACCCATTTTGTATAATATTTCATGAGTTCCTTGTTTTCAATGCTAGATAGTATTTCATTGTGTGAATATATCACAGCTTCCCTATGCATTCATTTTTTGATGGGCACTTGGGTTGTTTCCAAATCTTTGCTATTATGAACAAAGCAGAAATAAACATAGTTGTGCATATATCTGCTTG
>NW_006399897.1:654057-654878 GCF_000299155.1 Elephantulus edwardii | reverse complement strand
GCCTTTGAGCTGTGGTGCTGGAGAAGAGTATTGAATGTACCATGGACTACCAAGAAAACAAACAGATTCATCATAGAGAGGATTAAACCAGGGTGCTCCTTGGAGGCAAGGATTCTGGGGCTTCGCCTGACATACTTTGGACATGTTGTAAGGAGAGACAGGTCTAGAGAGGGACATCATGCTGGGTAGAGTAGAGGCACAGTGCAAGAGGGGAAGACCCTCTATGAGATGTATTGAATCAGTGACTGGGTCACTGGCTGCTCTCAGTGGGTTGCTTACTCAAATTCTAGTTGTCCTACATGCTCCCTAAAGCTTGCTACCTCAATTCACTCTCAGTCTGACTCTGCTCAAGGTCTGGCTGTCCTCATGTTCTTTATGAGAGATTCATGTTTGATTCCCAACACCTCAAAAGCAGCCCTGGGCCATTCATCTGTCAGTGGAAACTTGTGTGTTCCTGCAATGTTGAGCAATTTTCAGAGGAAGTTTCAAAGACAGATTAGGAAAATAGCCTGATAGTCTTCAAAAAAATAGCAAATGGAAACTCTGTGGGTCATAATTGATTTGAACAGCAATCATTTCATTCATTTTAGCATGTGACCATTTGGAGGCAGCTAATCAAAAGCACCTAACAATAGCAAATGTAATAAGTGTATTTTGGTGGACAGAACTTAAAACATATGGGTAGATTATGTTTGAATCATACTTGTAGAAATAAATTTTCATCTACTACAATATCATATTTATTCTTATTGTTTGTCAATGAATCAGATTATCATGATACAGTTATACTTGATGTGTTGAAAATCTTTTAGAAAACTATA
>NW_006399897.1:650833-653027 GCF_000299155.1 Elephantulus edwardii | reverse complement strand
TGACCTGTATCAGGCACAGCTTAGTCTCCAGACTGATGTCATTATACTTCAGTACTTTGGAGAGGTATCTGACAGAAGGCTTTTCCAGTGCAATTGATCTTTTCAGTTCCTGGCTGCTGGTACCAAAGTGTTGATTGTAGAGCCAAGCAAACTGAAGCTGTCAGCAATCTCACTCTCTTCACCAGCTATCATGATGCTGTCAATTGGCCTAGTAGTGACAATCATTGTTTTCTTAATGCTGAGCTTCAATCCATATTGTAAGCTGCAGTTCTTGACATTTTGCAGCAAGTGCTTCGGGTCCTTCTCAGTTTCAGCAAGCAGGGCTGTGTCATCTACATGATGCAGATTATTGATGAGTCTACCTTCAATCCTGGAGAAAGGATGAAAGTCACACAAGTGTTGAGGACTTTTGTTCATAGGGTCACTATGAGTCATCTACGACTCAATGGCACTTAACAATAATAACACCAACATAGAGAGAGATCAGTTGGCCAAGGGGAGAGAAAGTGGTTCTACCAAGCCAAAAGTAGGTGACTTCAAACCCGTGGCACTCAGGCCTGATTTTCATTGCTTTTGTTCAAACATTTTTCTAGGTGGTATAGCCCTGGTGTGTCCACTTGCTGTATAGTGGTAACTTGTGGTTGCTTTGAAGCTGAACAATGTGACACTGATGTGTCAAATGTGTTAATGGTTACCCATGGTGGACAGTGTTTAGTGGCACTCTCTGGTTAAAATAAGCTTGGAAGCAGGAGCAGCATCCACTTCTGTAAATAGCTTGCCTCCGGAAACCCTATGAACCTGATCAAAGGATGAAAGTCACCTAAGTTTCAAGGACTTTCATTCACAGGGTTTCTATGAGTAGCCTACAACTTGACGGCACTTACAACAACTACCTCCAGTCCAGATGCCACATTTCTCCTCAAAGAGCCCAGCCTCCTGGATAATCTGTTCCACATATAGATTTAAAAGATAGGACATATCCTTGGTGCACATCATTCCCAATTTTGAACCATAAAGTGTTTCCTTGCTCTGTTAATACTGTCCTCTATTTTGTCTTTCACAACACCAAAGTTTTTCTTGTAAAAAAACTTTTACTTTTGTTATTCCTTCAGTCTATAAAATTCATTCCTAGCTGTTGTCATTATTAGCTTTATTTTACTTAGATTTAAAAGTCATCAACCCTCTGGTAATCTATTTAATATATTTTTGTTTTTGTTGTTATCGTTGCTATGTGTTGTTGGGTCACCTGTGACTCATAGCAATTCTATGTCCAACAGCTCTGAAGCCTTCCCTGTCCTGAGCCAGTTTCATTGACACTAATGAACCTACCTCCATTGCCTTAGTTACTGTATCAATCTATTTCATCTGGGATCTTCCTCTCCTGCACTGTCCCTTCACCCTTCTGAGTATAATGTCCTTCTCCAAGAATTGGTCACTCATGGCCACATGTCCAAAGTATGTGAGATGGAACTTTAAAATACTAGCCTCCAAGGAGAAACTTGCTCTCATCCTCTCTAAGACAGCCCGTTTTTTTTTCGTGGTGGTCCATAGTATGTTCAAGACTCTTATACAGCACCACAACTCAAAGACGTCAATTCTTCTATCATGCATTCTAGCTTCCTGATACATAGCAAGTAATTGCCATGACCAAGACTTCGATCAGGAGTATCTTAGCCTCTATATTGATATTGTTGCTTCTAAGTACTCTGGAAGGGTCTCTGACAGCAGATTTACCTAATGTAATTCATCTTTTGATTTCCTGACTGTTGGTGCCAACAATATTGAATGTAGAGCTGAGAAAGCTATAATTGTTAACAGTCTCAATCTCTTCTTCATTCATAATGGTGCTGCCAATTGGCCCAGTGGTGAGAATCTTTGTTTTCTTGACATCGAGCTTCAATCCATATTGATGATTTAACCTTCTGTAGCAAGCCCTTTAGGTCCTCCTCAGTTTCAGCAAGCAGGGTGGTGTAATCTGCTAACAAAGGATGATGATGAGTCTTTCTCTAATCCAGATGCCACATTCCTCTTCATAAACCCTAACCTCTCAAATGATTTTTGTGTTTATAGATTGAAAAAGTATGGAGATAGAATGCAATTCTGACATACTCTTTTCCTGATTTTGTACCATGCAGCATTTTCCTGGTCTGTTCTGAGGACTGCTTCCTGGTCCAAGTATAGATTTCACATAAGC
>NW_006399897.1:648958-650733 GCF_000299155.1 Elephantulus edwardii | reverse complement strand
AGTTTATTGTGATCCACACAGTCAAATGCCTTTTTAAAAATAATCTTCTTTAAATTGAGATGTTAATGAAAGTTTACAAAGAATTTGAATTTCGATTCATTCAATGTTGCACATTTTCCTCCCTGTCCCCTTTCCCCCCAGTTTGCTTTTTTTTCTATGGAAAAAGTGGTTTTTATTTGTTACCCCAACCACTTTATTATGCGGCTTTTATTCTAGACTCTTTTCATCCCAATAACACCTAATCATAAGTTCCTTTTACACAATACTAACTCTTATCTGTTTCAATGCCATGTACATTATTTATCTCCTCTTTTTCTTAGCTTCCTCCCAACCTCAATGTCAGTCCTGTTTTATAACAGTGGCATTATGCAGTATTTGTCCTTTCTTGACAGAGATATTTCACTTGGCATAATGTCCTCCATGGTCACTCATTTTGTATAATATTTCATTAGTTCTTTGTTTTTCAGTGCTGCATAATATTCCACTGTGTGAATATACTACAGCTTCTCTATTCATTTGTTGATGGGCACTTGAGCTTTTTCCAACTCTTTGCTATTGTGAACAAATCAACAATAACCATAGTTGTGCATATATCTGCTTGGGAGAGAGCTATAGTTTCTTTAGGATATATTCCCAATAGTGAAATTGCTGGGTCAAATGATATTTTTATTTCCAACTTTTTGAGAAAGTGCCACAGTGGTTGCACCATATTACATTCCCACCAGCAGGGAATAAGGGTTCATAAAATGACACAAACTGAAATTGAACACTTGAACAGACTCATTATAAAAAAAGAAATTGAAAAGGTATTAAAACAACTTGCAGCCAAAAAAAAAACCCCAGACTAGATGGTTTTACAAGTGAATTATATTAAACATTCAGAGAAGAACTTTCACCAATTCCAATAAACTATTTTAGAAAATAGATAAAGATGGAATTCTCCCAGACTCATTCTATGAAGCAAACATATTCTTGATACAAAAACCAGTTAAAGACACCACCAAAATTAAAAACTATAGACCACTATAGTGCAGAAATCCTGAATAAAATCCTGGCCAATAGAGTCCAATGATACATCCAAAATATAATTCTAATATAATCCCAAATGGGTTTCTTAACAGGTATGCAAGGATGATTCAACATAAGAAACACAATCAGTGTAATTCATCACATTAACAAAACAAAGAACTATAACCACCTGATCCTATCAATTATTCAGAAAAAAGCCTTTGAGCAAAAATCCAACACCCTTTCCTGATTCAAACGCTCAACAAAATAGGAACAGAAGGGGATTTCCTCAACACAGTGAAAATATATAAGCAAACCCAAGAGGCAACATGGTTCTCAATGGAAAGAGGCTAAAGGCAAATGCCTTGTCATAGTCAACGAAACACAGATTTCCCTTTGGTACTCTGCTTCCTGCCAAGATCCACCTGACATTGGTCATAATATCTCTAGTGCTCCAACCTCTTCTAAACTCAGCTTGTATTTGAGGTGGTTCTCTGTCAATGTACAGTTTCAGTTGTTTCTGGATAATCATCATCAGGATATAACTGCATGTGATATAGTGATACTGTAGGATTCTTTCCACCCTCCATCAGGTCGCCTTTTTTGGAACGTGAATTAAATATAGGTTTCTTCCAGTCAGCTGGCCTTGTAATTATCCTCCAGATTTTTTGGCACAACCTGGTGAGCACGTACAGGACAATATTTGTTTATTGAAATATGTCAGTTGGCATTCCATCAATTCCTAGGGCCTTATTTTTTTGCCAAGT
>NW_006399897.1:646331-648357 GCF_000299155.1 Elephantulus edwardii | reverse complement strand
CTCCTTCTCCTTCTCCTTCTCCTTCTCCTTCTCCTTCTTCTTCTTCTTCTTCTTTTCTTTGTAATGACATTTTGCATTCTTTGAGGATGATATCATCCCACAGTTCATCTGTTCTTCATTCCTTAGTGTTCAAGGCCTCAAACCTGCTCCTGAGTTGGTTTATAAATTCAGGTGGGACAGACTCAAGGTCAAATTTTAATTCCCGTAGATATGATTTGACTTTCTGTAGTGTTAATAAGAACTTGCATATGAGTAGTTGGTAGTCTGTTCCACAATCAACACCTTACTTAGCTTTCACTGCTGATACTGAACTTCTCCAGTGATTCCTTCTACAGATGTAATCAGACTGATTTTTATTCATACCATCAGGTGAAATCTATGTGTATAGATCAAATATGCAACCAAGATGCATTAATAATAAGGGGTGACTGGAACTCAAATGTTGGAGACCAGGAAGAAGAGTCATTGTTGGAAAACATGGACTTGATGACAGAAATGAGGCTGGAGATAAAATGATAGAATTCTGAACAATCAATAATCCATTCATAGCAAATACCTTTTACAAAAAACATAAGCATAGACTTTTTTTTCCCACATAGTTTATTTTTTTAACCATTCACAGGAATTTACAGTCCAGGAAAGCAAGTTTATTGTTGCTTTATTCATTGTTCTGTCCCAGGTCCTATACTATGCTTTGCACATAGGAGATGCTCAATAAATATAACTTTTAATTATGAGTTTTATTATTTGTCAACAAACTCTAATTTCTCTAAGCATAATAGCTAACAAAGGAAACTGCCAAATCAATTTAGGAACACAGTCTATAAAATAGATTAATACTGATTTAAAGAATTTCTTTCCCTATCATTGTCTACTTACGTTTTAGATACAAACGCAAGTTACCATATTTTGTGTACAACATGTAAAAATATATTAATTACAGAAAACAAGTATAATTATTCAATCTTTTAGGTACTCCCATATTTTCATGACTATTATTATTATTGTTGTTGTTACAAGTATCGCTATTGCTGCAAAATTTTCCTTTTTGCTTATGTTATCAGTTCAATTGCTAGACAGTCCTCTCAAATGATCAACTGAAACTTTAAACAGGATACTTTGGGCAAACAAGAGAACATCAGATCTTTGACAGACTTAATTAAGAATAAATTTACAGATATTTATGTGAAGAAAGTAGAATACAACACAAATTAAAAAAATTGATGAATATGTGAATTCAAGTGGCCATAAGGAAAAATTTCTCTCATTATTTCTAATTCAGAAATTTTACCCTTCAACAAATCCTCTTGTTATCATCTTGTGTCCTCCTACATTACACCTATGCTAAACTTACCTGATATCTTATTATTCAACATTATACATTTATTGCAATAGTAGAAAAAAATCTATATCCAACTGTTTTGTCCATTAATGATCAACATCTGGCACTAACAAATGCTTAGGTGCAAGGCAAGAGTAATGTTGGTGGTGATGGTTGAAGTTGTGTGTCAGTTTAGCTAGGCTGATTTTCAGTAGTTTGGTGGTAATTTAACAATATGATTTGGCAGTTATGCAACTTTAAACTCATCTTTTATTTTGTGGTCTGATGTGGTCATTATTCATTTCTACTTAATGTTGATTTTCATACAACAAACTGGTCTTTTTGGTGTAATATTTGTTCACAATGAAGAAACAATTTAAAGGTAAAAGGGAATATAAACTCACTAGTAATACATATTCTGTTTTGATCAATACATGAAAGACTAACTCTCATATCTATTGGAAATATTTTTATATCCATGTAACTCTGTGGAATAGATATTAAACAAACATGTTATTAAGAATTAGCACAAACTGGCTTTTCTAACTTATTCACTCTCATTTGCTTTAGTGAAAACTCAGGTGATCTTTCAGTGGGCTTCCAGAAGCTGTAAACGGCATGAGAGGAGATTACTCATCTTTCTCCCATGGATTCAATGGTGATGGTGGATTAAAACAGCTTTTGTGAGATATCAGCTCACCCCAG
>NW_006399897.1:639207-645571 GCF_000299155.1 Elephantulus edwardii | reverse complement strand
ATTCCAAAATCTCTGTAGATGTTTATTGACATGAAAAATAAATAAATAAATAAATAAATGAATAAATTTTTTTTAAAAAACCAAAACCAACAAACTACAACAACCCCAGCTTTTGTGTTGCTTTTGGCTGAGTAGAACAACTCCCTATGGACTATACCTCTGGAATTCTGTGTTTACTATGAAATAGAAATTCAAGAGGTCCCAAGTATTTTAACTCTCCAAGCCTATGTACCAATTGATTTCTAACAACAATTACATTCCCTGCCTTCTGCCTTGATGGCCTTGCGATAAGGAGTTCAGCTGTCAATCCAAAGATGGGCAATTTGAATCTACCAATTGCTCCTTGTGAGAAAAATGGACAAAAAATTCCATTGATTATGAGGCAACTAAAGCCTTTTAAACCTCAATAGAGGGTCAGTTATGAGTCAGTTCCAACTTGACAGCACATAACTACAACAACAATAATCCTCAGCAAACTTCTTTCTACCATTTGGTTTGGAAACTTGCTACAATGAACATCTTAGATAAGTCATTAAATGTACTATTGACAGTTAAATGGCTTATTAAGAAGTAACAGACTACAACTCAATTAAGATCAACTTGCAAGTAATACGATACAAAGTAGGGGGTACTATGCAATTCATGAAACAAGAGAGCTTTCTATCAGGATAGAACTCTCTTGGTTCTTTGATGTTTTTGGAATAGATGTTTTTCTCTGCTATACTCAGCTTTCTGCCTTTGACCAGCACTATGCTGTTAAGAAGGGATTTCTAGTGTCTTATTGGTAAGACATTGAACTATTAACCCAAAAGCATACAGTTCAAATCCAATATCTGCTCTATGAGAAAGATGGAAAATCACTTCATGTAATTTACAGCTTCTGAAATCCCAGTGGAGAGTTAGCTATGAGTTGGCTCTTACCGTACAGCTCATAACAACAGCATGCTGTTCAGGGTCCTGCATGGTTCCTAAATCTTTTTGCCCTGCTCTGCTTCCTCAAGTGTTACAATAACAACAAATCCTCCCTCGACTCGCCTCTCTCTCTCTCTCTCTCTCTCTCTCTCTCTGTGTGTGTGTGTGTGTGTGTGTGTGTGTATGCGTAGGCACCAGGAGTCAGGAAATCAAAAGACAAATTACACTGAGAAAATCTGCTTTCTGGGACCTCTTCAGAGTAAAGAGAAGCCACAATGTCAGTCTAGAGACTAAGGTGCACCTTATCCAGGCCATTGTCTTCACAATTACTCGCTATGCATCAGAGAGCTGGACAGTGACTAAGAATGACAGAAGAATTGATGTCTTTTAGTTGTAATACTGGATGAGTCTTGAACATACCATGCACCGCCAAGACAACAAATAGGTCTCTCTTGGAGAGGGTTAAACCAAGTTTCTCCCTGGAGGCTAGGATTCTGAACCTCCATTGCATTTATTTTGGTAACATGGCCAGGAGGAACCAGTCCTTGGAGACGGACATCATGTTGGAAGGGTGGAGGGACAGTGCAGGAGAGGAAGAGTCTGGATGAGATGGGTTGATACAGTAAGTGGGGTAATGAGGGTAGATGTATCAGAATCAGTGAGAATGGGGCAGGCTTCAGAGCTATTGCACATAAGATCACTATGGGTTGTAGGTAGGCAATTCAACAGCACATAGCAACAATATATCTAAACACACACACACACACATACACACACATGCTCCTCTTGCTTTAATTTGAAGATGTCTGCTGTGAGACCGACTTCCTTATTGATTTTAAGACAATGCCATCCCAAATGGACCATTCTCTACCTTACAAAAGGACTGAATCCCTGCAATATCGTTTAATACAATTAGTTTTGTACACCTTCTTCACACAGACTTTAGACCTGTTACCAAAAGCAGTTAAGCCCTGGAAAAGAATATAAAGTCTTGAAAGTTGAGAATCAGCAACAGAGAAGAGGCAAAAAAGAGATGACTCTCAGTAAAATGAAGATCAACAAAAGAGAGGACCATAAATAAGATAGGTTCACACAGTGGCTTCAACAGTGGACTAAGTACACCTGAGAATGTAAGAATGGTATGGAGCTATGCAGGCTTTCTTCTGTAGTATTTAGGTAGGGTCACTAAAATTCAGAGTCAATCCCAAGGCAGCAGTAACACCAGTATTTGTATTGTGATAGACTAATCTATTAAAGGATTGTGGCCTTGTTTTATAAACATATGGCTAAAAATGCCATATATAAGAAAACCTCATTAGCTTGATAAAAATTCTTATTTCTAAACTTGAAAAAGAGAGTGTTAATGGTTAGGTACAAAATTATGCCATACAGGAAGGGATACCATGACTTATATAAAATATTGACAATATTAACTATAAGCTTGTAAACATCTATGTCTATTGGCATAGGAACTCACTTTCAGAGCCATGTTAGCACATACAGTCCACAAAAGAATCATTAACTTCATTGTTGTTGTGTATTCCAGGACATATACTTGTTGTTGGTATATGCCGTCGAGTCACTTGCATCTCATAGTGAACCTATGTACAAGAGCCCTAAACCCTGCTCTGTCCTGTTTAAAATGCACTGTCTCCGATATACCTACTCGCATTACTCCAATCACCGAATCGATCCATCTCATTGAGGGTCTTCCTCTCTTGTGCTGTCTCTTTACCTTCCCAAACATGATGTCCCTCTCCAAGGACTGGTCCCTCCTTGCAACATGCCCAAATTATGTCAGACAAAGCTTCAGAATCCTTGCGTCTAAGGAGCATCCTGGTTTCAACCTCTCTAGGACAAAACTGTTCTCCTAGCAGTCCATAGTATATTCAACACTCTTCTTCAGCACCACAGCTCAAAGGCATCAATTCCCTTATTATGCCTAGTCACTGCCCAGTTATCTGATGCATAGCATGCAATTGTGAAGACTATGGCCCAGATCAGGCACACCTTAGTCTACAGCCTGATGTCATTGCTCTTCAGTATTCTGGAAAGGTCCCTGACAGCTGACTTTGCTAATGCATTTCATCTCTTGCTTTCTTCACTACTGGCACTACTAAATCCAAAAGTAGCAGTTTAAACACACTAGCCATTCTGAAGGAGAACAATGGGCGGTTTCATCCCATCATGTGAATAGCCTCAGAAATCTCATGAAGGTCACAGGTATTTCAATTTAAGGTTAAGATGACCAACTAGGTAAATATGCTTAATATGCCAAAGGAAAAATGAGTATCTTGATAACAGTCTAGCTCTAGTCCTCAAAATTTAAAAGTGGAAAAAGTAATTAAATATGAAAAGCACCTGTGTCCAAAGAAGTAAACTATCTTTCTTTCCTCTCTAAAACTCTTTGGAAGCAACAGACACATAGTGTAACACTAACATATGCATAAGATTATGTTATATATTAAAGATTACAATAGTGTGGTAGTAGTAGTAGTGTTCTACAATTTTAATCTTCCTTTTGAAATTGTTGAAAATTTATAAAATTAATACTAATAAGCCATACTGGCAAAGGCATTTGAATTGACCAGGTTTTATGGTTTTGTGTAAAAATAAAAAGTTTATAACGAATTTACACTATCTAAACAGAAGTTTTGTATGTGTGAAGCTAATATTTTTCCTCACCATGAATCTCAGTTTTTAAGTTTTCAACTGTATTTAATGTGAATATTTTCACATTTTATTAAATCTTTAGAAAATATTTCATGATAAGTTGTGCTTCAGTAAATAGCAGACAAAAACATTCCTAAATACACTATCCATATAAAAAAATTAATCTAATTTCTATATCACAATTCACTTTGTTTCCGTTTCACTTGCACAACACCTGTTTCTGGATATCAGAAAATACAGTTGAATCTTTAGAAAGCAAAGCATCATTATTTCTTAATATCTCAATTCATACATTCATTGGTAAAAGACTTTCTCATAATAGGGAGAATCACTGAGAATATCTGGCACGTGGGAGTTTGTATTATCACTTTGTTGTTGTTGTTTTTGTTGTTGTTGTTAAGCACCATAGAGTCTGAACCAATCCATAGCTGACCCTCAGGGGGTTTCAGACGCAGTTAATTACACTGGAGAAGATTACCCATCATGCTCCTGAAGAGCAGCTGGTGGCCTCCAACTACATGCCTTCAGGATATCAGTGCACTAACTTGCTACTAGGCCACCAGACCTCCTACTTACAAAATATATAGAAAAATCCTCAAGGAAGTTCTCACATCTGTGCTATGGCTCCATTAATATTTTGTTTTCTTTATTTTTTAAAATGTATAAGAGCAATGGTGTCTCTCTGGAGACTAAGGTGCACCTGATACAGGCCATGGTTTTTGCAATCACTTGTTATGCATCAGAGAGTTGGACAATGACTAGGGAGGACAGAAGGAGAATTGATGCCTTTGAGCTGTGGTGCTGGAGAAGAGTACTGAATGTACCATGGACTGCCAGGAAAACAAACAGATTCATCCTAGAGAGGGTTAAACCAAGCTACTCCTTGGAGGCAAGGATTCTGGGGCTTCGCCTGACATATTTTGGACATGTTGTAAGGAGAGACAGGTCTTTGGAGAGGGACATCAAGCTGGGCAGAGTGGAGGGACAGAGCAGGAGGGGAAGACCTTCTATGAGGTGGATTGATTCAGTGACTGGGGTAATTGGAATGGGTGTGTCAGAGGCAATGAGATTGGCACAGGATAGAGCAGGGTTTAGGGCTGGTGTACATATGGTCACTATGAGTCGCAAATGACTCGATGGCACATAACAACAACAACAGCAACAACATAATCACTCATATACACATTGTGTTTCATTCATATGCATTGTATTCTACAGAATAATTCATATACATTGTGTTTGATAATCCTTTCAGAAAGCTGAGCACTTTCAAACTCTTAGGAATCAAATTGTATCTTTCTTCTCTGAAAAAAAACCCCATACTTACACTGGAATCCTAATCCCAGGTAGACGAATAGTTATAGATGCAACTGCTAAGCAAAAGTTCAAAGTTCAAATCCACCAGTCACTTCATAGGAGTAATGATCTAGTGATGTGTACCTGTTATTTATGACCTGAAAAACTCTGTAGAGGAGTTCTAATTTCTCCTATAGAGTTATAAGAGAGACTAAAAAATCTGAGACAGAAGAAATTGAGATTGCTGACAACTTCAGCTTGCTTGCTTCCACAATTAACACTCTTAGCACCAGCAGTCAGAAAATCAAAAGATGAATTACACTGAGAAAATTTGCTCACAGAGACTTCTCCAGAGTGCTAAAAAGAGCAATGATGCTTATCTGGAGACTGTGGTATACTTGATTCAGGTCATGACCTTCACAATTGCTTACAGTTGTCCTTAAGTGAGCTGGAAAATGACTAAGGATGACAAAAGAATAATCAATGCCTTTGAGTAGTGGTGCTGGAGAAAAATATTGAATATACATTGGATTGCTAAGAGGACAAATATAGGTCTATTCTGAAGAGAGTGAAACCAGGCTGCCCCTTGGAGGCATGGATTTGGAAGCTCTGTGTGACATACATCGGGCTTGTTGCCAGGAGGGAGCAGAGAAGAAGACTCCAGATTACATGGATTGACTCAGTGACTGGAATTAGGGGAGTAGGTGTGTCAAAGAAAATAAAAGTGGCTTAACATAGAGCAAGATTCAGAGCTGTTACATAAGGTCACGATGAGAAGCAGGTGATTTGATGGCACATAGCAACAACAACAATAACTTCTAAAGAATTATTATCACATACTACCCCATTCATTATTTTTACTTTGCTTTCTTTCTAAATCCTGACACCATACTGGAATTCTTCTTTTCAATATGATTTTTCCATTTTTCCTCTCAAATTGTTTTAGTATCTTTTCAAATGAGAAGAAATTACTTATATTAATGAAAACATTTTCCTACACAGACTGATGACAATCATCATTAATAACATGACTGACAATAAAAAGGATAAGTAAAACCTAATGGAGAGAAAATCACTATGATGGCAGAGGTTAGTGGGCAGATGGGATGGTAAAGGAGTAGGAACGATGCAATAGTGACTTAAAGAGATGGGGTGAATGAAGGTAAAAGAAAAGTACCACTTTTGTTACAGATATAAATTACATTTATCCTTTGCAAATAATTCTTAAACTCCTTGTGATGACAACACACTGCATCTGACAGTTAATTTGTCACTTCAATAGTGTTTATTTCAAAATGATTTATGCATTTGTCTTCAACATTATATTATGGATTTAAAAATATAGGTTTACTTGATTCTTACCATCTTTATTTCTTCCACCAATCGGTAGCATCAGGATGGATGGTGAAGAGATTGAGATTGCTCACAGCTTCAGTTTGCTTGGCTCCACGGTCAACACTCTTGGCACCAGTAGCCAGGAAAT
>NW_006399897.1:628921-638322 GCF_000299155.1 Elephantulus edwardii | reverse complement strand
TGTTATTAATTTTAATGAAAATATACAGTGAATTTGCATTTCCATTCATTCATTGTTGCACTTTTCTCACCCTGCCCTCCAGTTTGTTCTTCTCTTTGAAAAGTAAGAAAAAAAAATTCATTGTTATACAATCCCTCCCCCCATGTCCACTCTACTATGCAGCTGTCATTCTGGACTAATATCATGATAATACCTAATCATATATACCTTTTAAACAATTCTCTCTCTTATCTGTTTCAGTGCAATATATATAATTTATCCCACCTTTTGCACTCTCCTCCCAACCCCTATGTCAATCCTGTTTTATAACAGTGGCACTATGTAGTGTTTGTCATTTTGTAACTGAGATATTTCACTCAGCATGATATCTTCCAGGGTCATCCATTTTGAATAATAATTAATGAGTTTCTTGTTTTTCAATGCAGCATAGTATTCCATTGTGTGACTATACCACAGCTTCTCAATCAATTCATTTGTTGATGGGCACTTAGGTCGTTTCCAACTCTTTGCTGCAAAGCAGTGAGAAACATGGGTGTGCATATATCTGCTTCAGTGGCTGTTATGGTTTCTTTGGGGTATATTCCAAGTGGTGGAATTGCTGGGTCAAATGGTATTTCTATTTGTAACTTTTTGAGAAAGTGCCATACTGTCTTCCATAGTGGCTTCACCATTTTACACTGCCACCAACAGTGAATAAGGATTCCAGTTTCTTGAGACGCTCACCAGAATTTGTTGTTTGCTGTTCTGTTATATTTTGCTAGTCTTACTTAGGTGAGATGATATCTCATAGTTGTTTTGATTTGCATCTCAGAGCTAGGGATTTTGAACATTTCTTCATGTGTTTGTTGGCCATCAGAATGTCTTCTTTGGTGAAGTGTTCTGTTCATATACCATGCTCATTTTGCAATTGGGTTGTTTACCTTTATATTGTTGTGATGCTCGAGTATTTTATAAATTCTATATATAAGTCTCATATCTGACATGTCATTACCAAATACTTGTTCCCAGTCTGTGGATTGCTTTTTACCTGTTAGAGAAGTTTTTGGATGTGCATTTGGATTTGATTTTTAGAAGGTCCCATTCAAGATAGAATTCTCACAGACTCTATGAAGCATACATATCCATGATACCAAAGCCAGGAAAAGACACCACCAAAATAGAATGCTATAGGCCAATATTTCTTATTAACATAGATGCAAAAATCCTGAATAAAATACTGGCCAATAGAATCCAACGATACATCAAAGAAATAATTCACCATGACCAAGTGGGATTCATAACAGGTATGCAAGGATGGTTCGACATAAGAAAAAAAATCACTATACTTCATCTCACTAACAAAGTAAAGAACAAGAAGCACATGACCCTATCTATCAATTGATGCAGAAAAGACCTTTGACAAAATCCATCACCCTTTTCTGATTAAAACACTCAACAAAATAGGATCAGAGGTGAATTTCTTCAACATAATAAAAAATGTTTATGCAAACCCAAGAGCCAACATTGTTCTCAATGGAGAGAGATTAAAGGCATTCCCTTTAAGAACAGGAACTAGGCAGTATGTCTGCTATCACCTTTCTTATTCAATATTGTATTAAAAGTCTTAGCGATACCAATAAGACAAGAGAATATAAGAGGTATCCAAATTGGCAAATAGGAGGTAAAATTATCTCTCTATGCAGATGATGTGATAGTATACTTAGAAAACCCTAAAGACTCAGCAAGAAAACTACTGGACATAGTTGACCAATTCAGAAAAGTGACAGGATACAAGATCAACATAAAAAAAAATCAGTTGGATTTCTCTACAGTGACAAAGAGAATACAGAGCTGGAGATAAGAAAAACAGTACCCATCACAATAGCTAATCACAAGACTAAATATTTGGGGGGAAATCTTACCAGAAGCATAAAGGATGTAGTCAAACAATATTACAAAACATTGCTACAAGAAACAAAAAGAGACCTTGAGAAGTGGAAGAATATCCCTTGCTCATGGATAGGAAGAATCAATATAGTGAAAATGCCAATACTATCAAAGGCAATTGCATGTTCAATGCAATCCCAATACAAATACCAATTACATCCTTCAATAAGATAGAAAAGTCAATCTCCAAATTCATTTGGAATGTAAAGAGACCCCAAATAAGGAAAGCACTCCTTAAAAAGGGAAACAAGTGAGGAGGCATATCACTCCTTGATTTCAAATACTACTTACACTGCCATGGTGGTCAAGACAACGTGGTACTGGTATAATAACAGACACATCAGTGGAATAGAACTGAGAACTCAGAAATCAGCCCATCTACCTATGGTCAATTGACCTTTGACAAGGAGATGGAATCAGTGAAGTGGGGAAATAGCCTTTTTAACAACTGATGTTGGCAAAATTGGAAAACTATCTGTAGAAAACTCAAGTAAGATCCACACCTCACTCCGTACACAAAAACCAACTCAAAGTGGGTCATAGATCTAGGACTAAAACTAAGGAGTATAAACTTAAATAAAGAAAAACTTGGAAGAGCTCTAGACTTCCTAATCCACAACATAAACAGTCCTCCAAACATCCTGAAAAATGTACAATCAGGAGTAGATAATATCGATGAATGGGACCAAAGTAAAATTCAGTCATTGTGGGCTTAACACAGGAATTCTATTATACAGAGTTTCTGATATTACCAGAAAATGCAATGGGCAGAAATTTCACCATTCTCTAAAAACTCTGATGGCATAGTGTGTAATCTGTTGTGCTGATAATCTAAAAGTCAGTAGTTGGAACCCACTAGCAGTTATTCAGGTTAAGAAATGTGCCATCTTCTCATGTGGAGATTTACAACCTCAGACATTGATGGAGAGTTCCTATGAAGCAGAATTGCCCCGAAGAAGATAGATTTGGGTTAGATTTTTTAACACACCTAAAACCAAAATATGATTAGGGTGGGGGGGCGGTGGAGAGAGAGTGTAAGAGAGTATAGGTGTTAATTTTCTTTTTCCTCCTTTTGTAGTTTAAGAAAATAGATTTCATCAGGTAAATTGTGTAGATTGCAGCATAAGAGTAAATAAAAAGAAAATGAATTATTTTTTTTATTTTTGTTTTCTTCTTGCTGCACTTACAATACAAAGTTAAGTATTCATTCTTTTATTTATACTCGGCATGGGGTTCTGTGAACATGAAAACTTTGGTATTTATTGTTTTTTGTTTGAGGAAGAGTTTCCCCACTAGGAAAGTTCTGATAGCAAATTGGTTAAGTGTTTGGTTGTTGCTCACAGGTCAAAGATTCTAACACACCAGATGAAAAATATCTTATAAAAATTATAGACTTAGGAACCCTATAGGATATTCCTCCTCTATCTTATAAATGGACTCAATTTAATGATAGTCTTTGTTTTGTTTTCCCAGACTAAATCTAACTCAACATTGAATTGCAATTCTTTCATTAATGATACTATTTCAGAGAGCTAGAAGTGACTTTTTATCATTCAGATGGACTTTGTCTTTGCAAAACATGTTATCTTTAAACATAGTATACATTTTCCCTTAAAGAAAACATCAGGTCATTTTGAGAATATGTACCATTTGTTGACTTCAACCTGAATTTTAAAGAAGCAAATAGACTCCCACTTTAAGCACTGTCATAACTTTAAGGGAATACAGTGACATTGTAGCTCTGCCCTTCATTCTGAATGGAAATAAGGTTGAAGACAGTTCTCACAGACAATTTATTAAAATTAGGAAATTGTCAGGAAGACTCCAGCAGAGGTATGGCATTTACTTTTGAACGTTGTCCTCAGTTTAACAATAGGTATTTGGATAACTTTTTATTCTCTTCTTGGACTCAGCTGGAAGAAATTTTTACCACAAAGGAAGCCTGATTTTATGCATGTTTGACTTAATTCAGAGGGATTTATGAATACCACAGTAGCCTATTTGGTTTGGTGGTGAATAATATGAGGCAGATAGCTTTCATTTCTTTTTAAGCTGAAATATCTGATGCTTTCTTGCTAACTCTTTTCAGTAAAAGCAGACATTTTAAAATTCTAGGAACCAACCGTCAAGCATCATATTTTGTTTGCTATCATCTACTTTCTGAAGTATGTGAAAAAGTATGACTTTTATGAATGTAAGAGCTCAAAAAATGAGAATTAAAGATAGAAGTCAGATTTCAAAAATTTGGTGCCAACTCAAACTTAATACTTTATATTGCAGAGGAACTAAAAAGATGCAGATGTACAAATAATCTATTCTAGGCTTACACACACAATTGGCCTTGAGATGTATGATGTAAATTAACACATGACTGGTGTGGTCTTTTTTGAAACAAAGAATGACTTGGATAAATAAATATCCGTAGACTTGTATTGGCTCAATTCATGAAAACAGATATTACAGTAAGGAGCTCAGGTTGTCTCCATAGCATATTGCACTCAAACCAAGAAGGTGACCATTTCTCATGATTCAAATCCTCCAGTGTCAAAGTTAGGGAAAGATAAACAGTCTCCTCCTAGTGTTATCTACAACTTGGAAGCCAATTTTTACCCTGAGTCAAAACTTATCACACTCTATTTAGGTTTTGGTATAGATTTCTAATATACACTTTGCAGTTACATAACATGATGGTGATGGTAGTAGTGTTTACTGTGTACATCTCATGTTATGTATGGTTACAACAGATGAGATGATTTCAATAATTTGTTGTCTTAAAGGCCTAATTTGAGTTTGTGGTCAAAAGAGAATAAGAACACACATTTTGAGGAAACACACATATGTATGATGCATTTGATGAAATTCATTATTTGACAAATATTGGTGGAGGGCAGACCTCAAGTCCAGCTTTGGACTTATCAGAAATACAGAGACAGTGTAGACATGATCTTTCACTGTTGCCAAGAGCCTTAAGCCACCCATTTTGGAAACAACATTTTCTAAATTCTATTTCTGTGTCATCTGATTCTAGAGTAAACTCAAAAGAATATGTAATTCTTAATAGGAGGTACTAGAATTTTCCCTAAGATTATATCAAGGTTTTTAACAACTCGAGTTGAGCCATGGAAATGCTTTATAAATTTTATATTGTTATTATTATATTCCATGTTAAAAATAAGGTTAAGACATTTTTAAATCTATGAATATCTTAATTTAGAAATTAGTATACATAAGCTTGAAATATACATATCCCTTTGAAAATCAGTAGCTGGATCTCATTTTAACACAAAAAATCATTCTTTTTCACTTTCAGGAGCAAGATGAGCAATCAACTCCCATGTGATTTACACAGGAAGGTCAGTTAGGAGTTGGTTCCAACACCAGAGCACCAAATGGATAGAGTGTTGTGCTGCCAATTGAAAGGTTTCCATAGTGGTAAATCTTTACAGGAAAACATCTGAATCTGACTATTTTTCCCTGTGCAGTAGCTAGTGGATCTGAAATGCTGATTTTTCCATTAGCAGACCATCTTTCAAATGACTTCCCACAAAAGAAGGCATGCCCAACTTACTGATCGGTACCACACAGCTGGCTCTGGACTCTGGTGCCTCCATGTGGCTCCCAACACACTTGAACTTCTTGCCATCTGACAGCTGAGACTGGTTCAGTAGCTCCACACCCAGGTTGGACTTCCCCAGGACTGCAACTCCTGGCTCTTCTGTCCACAGGAAGTTTGATAGCTGCCCCCACAGTGACAGAATGATGTCCTTTAAATCCCTATAGAAAAGGATACTTGTTAATTACTCCTTTAACAAAGCACATTTAGAGTCAACAGGATCTCTAGACTGAAAGGAATAAGGAATGGACACATCTTCCCCAAAAGCCCAGCTTGCCAGGTTGACTACTTGCTGGTGTCTGAGAACGTGGATGTGGGGAGCATTGTGGTATTCTCAGAAAAGTTAGAGCCGCTGTCTTCTTTAGATAATTGATGTAAACAGTATGGTGCATGTTTTCCTGCTGAATGGCTGAAATTCTGGGGCACACCAAGTACAGAGTGCCTTGGTGACTAGCCCCCAGTAATAAGCACTGTGCAGAGTCTTTAAGAAGATTCTCTGGTAGACAACGTGTCACATGTACTGTCATGGTAAAACAAACAAACACAAACAAACAAACAACAATCTTTTTTATCCTTACGCTTTTATCCTAACATGTTTTAGATTTTTGGGATAAAATATTTTACTACTACTAACTACTACCTGGCCAAATGTCTGGAAGAGATCCATATATATTCACATTCTAAAAAAAGGGTGAGCCAACAGAATGTGGAAATTATCAAACAATATCATAAATATTACACACGAGTAAAATCTTGCTAAAGATCATCCAAAAACTACCGGAATAGTACATAACAGAGAACTACCAGAAATATAAACTGAATTTAGAGAAGGCTGTGATAATACAGACATCATAGTCTCTGTTAGATGGATCTAGACTGAAATAGTGAGTACTAGACTGGATGATGCCTGATCTAGGCAATCATCTTTGCAATTATTTGCTATGTGTCAGAATACTGGACAATGACTAGGGATGATAGAAGGACAATTGATGCCTTTGAGCCGTGATGCTGGAGAAGAGTATTGAATATACCATAAACTGCTAGGAGAACAAACAGGTTTGTCCTAGAGATAGTGAAACCAGACTGCTCCTTGGAGGCAAGGATTCTGAAACCTTATCTGACGTACTTTGGGCATGTTGCAAAGAGAACCAGTCCTTGGAGAGGGACATCATTCTTGGGAGGGTGAAGGGACCGTGCAAGAGAGGAAGATTCTTGATGAAATGGGTTGATTCAGTGACTGGTGTAATGGAGGTAGGCGTTTCAGAGACTAAGGATGGCACAGGATAGAACAGGTTTTAGAGCTGTTGTACATAGGGTTGCTATGAGTTACAAGTGACTTGATGGCACATAACGACAACAACAACCAGAAGAATGTCAATCGGTGTTTTATTGAATATTCAATGTTGTGTAGATCACAAAAAATTGGAGCTAAAATCTCAAATCTTGAGAAGAAATGATTATGCTCATGTGAAACCTATGTTTGGACCAGGAAGCAGTTGTCAGAACTGAACCAGGAAACACTGCTTAGTTCAAAACCTGCAAATAAATGTGTCAGAGATGTGTACTGTCTCAATAATCTTTTCAATCAATGTGTGTAACAGATCATTTGGCAGGCTATTCTTTATTAGGAGTAATGTGGCATCAGGATTGTAGGAAGACACATTAGCAGTGTTCATTATACAGATAACTCAATCTTATTTGCAAAAATTGAAGCGGTTCTGAGGCGTTTGCTGCAGAGTATCAAGGACTATAATCTTTAATATGGATTAAAACTCAACATCAAGAAAACAAAGATTCTCACCACTAGGGTAAATTGCCAGCACAATTGTTGTTGTTGTGCACCATTGACTAGGAACCTATCCATAGCATGGGAGAAGACTGCTCATCCTTCTCAACTTACAAATAGGAATATTGCTATGTTAATTGTATTATTCTCAAATTGGGCAAATTGTAAATCTAATCACATCGGAGTTATGAAAAGAGCATATTAGACAAAGACACACTCATGGGAGAGAAGGCAGGTGTCATGTGAAGGTTATATATAAAGCAAAGAACTTCAAGGGACCAAAAAAAAAAACCCAACACACCTGGAGCTACTCACTACTTATTGTCATTTAGTTGGAACTAATTCACAGATGACTGACTCTCCAGTAGGTTTTGGAGGCTGTAAATTGAATGGAAGGAGATTTGCCCTCCTTTCTCTCATCGAGTTTCACTGGGAGATTTAAACCTCTAAGGAAACAAGGGCCTTGGGTTAGGACAGTAAATCTCTATGTACTAAGTCTCAGTTTTGATATTAACATGGTCAAGCCCTTTATTTGAAGTTTAAGTGTCTAGAATTGTGAGAAAGTATATTTCAGAATATTAAAGCCACAGATTTGTGGTGTTTATGTTATAACTACACTAGTTTAAAGAGGAACACATTTTAATGGATTGAATTTCAAACCTATCCCGATCTCTCTTTGCTTTCCTCACATTTACTCTTTATTCTTGAAATGGTGGTGTTTTCTTAACATAAAATACATTTTCAACAAGGAACTATCGGAAATCAAGTTTATGGAAGGAAGTGTCAGGGTAAATTATTTAATATGGTCATTCAAGTCATTTTCGTTGTTGCTATTAGATACCTTCAAGCTGATGATGACTTAATAGCGACTTTATGAGCAACAGATCTAAACACTGCTCTGTCCTGAATTATTCCTTCCATAGTGGCTATACTTGAGTCCTTTGCTACCATCACTGTGTTGGTCCATTTTATAGAGGTCTTTCTACTTTTTCATTGATCTTGCCATGCATGATATCTATTCCAAGGGTTTGGCCCTCCTAGCAACTTGTCCCAAAGTAGGAGATGAAGTTTCATCATCCTTATCTCTAAGGAACACCTTGGTTACAACTTTCCCTGAGATATATTTGTTTGTTCTACTGGCAATCCATGGTATATTTAGTACTTTTCTCCAAGAACATGACTCAAAGGTACTGGTTCTTCTGTAATCCTTATTTATGATACAATTTCTAGATGAATAGTAATTAATTGACATGATCATGGCTTGAGTCATACATATCTTGCTGTTTAAACTAATGCTGCTGCTCCTCAGCACCTTGGAAAAGTCTTTGACAGCAGATTTTCTCCAGAAAAATCTCAGAGCAGATTTCTTTTGATTTTTTCTGTTTTTTTTTTTAATTTTCTATTAATTTAAAAAATTCAAATATAATATTTTCAAGAACATATTCTTTCAATTTCCCTATTACCAAAAGTGTTGATTGTGGATCCAAGTAAGATGATAACTCCAATCATCTCTTAAACTGACAATGATACCTTTTGGGATAGTGGTGAAGATTTTTTCCTCTCTACTAGTTTATATATAAAACTTGAATACAAATTCAAACAAATTCTTTCAATTTCTCTCACCACCCAGCCATAAAATTGTACAACCCAATGATATTCCCCCATCCCCCTGTACATCCATATCCCTCTGGGTCCAGCCTCTCCCACCCCTCCTGGATCCTTATACTTATTCTATAATAACAGTTTTATGCAATATTTAACCTTGTGGGACTGATTTAGTTCACTTAGCATAATGCTCTCCAATCCCTCCCAGGTTAGGTAATAATTTACAAAGTTATTACTCCTGTGTGCTGTATGGTATTCCATTGTGAGAATGTACCATAATTTATCAATCCATTAATTTGTAATTGGACATTTGGGCTGGGCTGTTTGCATGTACTTGCGATGGTGAGTAATGCTGTTATGAACACTGGTGTATAAATATCAGTTTGTGCCTCAGTTCTCATATTTTCATGGTATATTACAAGTAGCTGGGTCATTTGGAATTTCTATGTTCAGTTTTTGAGGAAACACCAG
>NW_006399897.1:593855-627786 GCF_000299155.1 Elephantulus edwardii | reverse complement strand
GGAAAACTACAGACCAGTATCTCTGATTAATATAGACGCAAAAATCCTTAACAAAATTCTAGTCAATAGAACCCCAAAACATATAAAAATATAATTCACCTTGATTAGTGGGATTCATAACAGGTATGCAAGAGTGGTTCAACATAATAAAAACAATCAATGTAATTCACTCTATTAACAAAGTAAAGAACAAGAACCATACAGTTTTAGCAATTGATGCAGAAAAGGCATTTCACAAAATCTAACAACCCTTTCTTATAAAGACTCTCAGCAAAACTGGAATAAAAGAAAATTTCCTCAATGTAGTGAAAAGTATATATCCAAAACCAACATCATTCTCAATGGAGAAGAACTAAAAGTACTTTTATCTCTGTTATCCTAAGATTTTTCTCCCCTTTCGTTTTTCCACTCCTTTTTCCATTCCTCTCCCCCTTTTGGACATTTATAGGTATATTGCCCACATATCTTCATATTTTTGCAATATCAGGCTTGTGCAGCATTTTTATTTTTATGACTGAGCTATTTCACTCAACATAATACTTTCTAGACTCTCCCATGTGCCATGATTTGTGAAATGCTTTATTGTTCTTTAGTGTCATGTATTGTTCCATTTTGAGAATAAGCCACAGCTTCTCTATCCATTCACTTGTTGATGAGCATTTATATTATTTCCATTTTCTTACTATTGTAAATAATGCTGCTATAAACATTGGTGTACATAATTATGTTGTGACTTAGCTCTGATTTCCTTGAGATATATACCTGCAGTGGAATAGTTAGGTCATATGGGATTTCCACGATCAGCTTTTTAAAGAAAACATAAAACTGCCTTCCATGTTGTTGTTGTTTATTGCCATCAAGTAGAGCACATCTCATAGCGACCCTACGAACAAAGAGCCTGAAGTATTTCTATAAGTATCATCATTTCTCCAAGTTCATAGAGTTTCCAGAGGCATATGATTTAGGAAATGGATGCCACTTATGCTTCCAAAGCTATCTTAAATGGGAAGCTCCACCAAACACTGTCTACTATGGTCAGCCATTATGGCATTTGACCCACCCCCAGTGGCACAAGGTTCAGCATCACAGCAATCCCAGATTACCTCAGTGAAGCACTTTGACAGAAAGGTGCTGTACATCTTAGAAGAATGACAATAGCTTGCTCTATTTCTGAATTTTGCTTGGTGTTAAAGAGCCAAGATGATCTAGAATCAAATCCTGGCCTTGTTACTTATTAGATTAGACACTGCGGTTTAATAAAGATCATCTTTCCCCCCAAAGACTGCTACAAGGATTAAATAAAATGCTGAAATGCTTGGCATCTTTCCACACACAGTACATGCTCAATCAGTGTCTGTAACTTTTATCCTGTAAGTAACAGCAGTGTCCCCAGCCTTTCTCAGACATCCTGAAATACCATTTTATAATCCCACTAGATCTTGGCTGAAAGCAGGGAGGACAGGAGGACCAGAGGAATGTCTCTATCTATGTTTCATTGATTATGCAAAGGTGTTTGACTATGTGGATCATAAAAAACTGTGGCTGACTCAGAAGAATGGGAATCCCAGCACACTTGATCGTACTAATGTGAAATCTATATTTGGACCAGAGAGAGTCATCAGAACAGAGCAAGGAAACACTGCATGGTTCAAAATTGGGAAGGGCATATGCCAGGGGTGTGTCCTATCTCCATACCTTTTCAACCTACATACAGAACATATTATCTGGGATGCTAGGCTGTATGAGGAGAAGTGTGGCATCACGATTGATGGAAGATTCATCAACAATCTGCATTATGCAGATGGCACAACCCTGCTTGCTGAAACTGAGGAGGACCTAAAGCACTTGCTGCAGAAGGTCAAGAACTATAGCCTTCTATATGGTTTGAGGCTCAATATCAAGAAGACAAAAATTCTCACCACTAGGCCAATTGGCAACATTAGGATGGATGATGAAGAGATTGAGACTGTTAATAGCTTTCGTTTGAATGGCTCCACAATCAACACTTTTGTCACCAGCAGCCAGGAAATGAAGAGATGTATTGCAATGGGAAAGTCTGCTGTTAGGGACCTCTCAAGAGTACTGAACTGGTATGGTATCACTCTGGAGACTAAGGTGTGCCTGACCCAGGCCATGGACTTTGTTATATGTCAGAGAGTTGGACAATGACTAGGATGATAAAAAGAGAATTTATGCCTGTGAGCTGTGGTGTTGTAGAAGAGTTTGAATATACCTTGGACTACTAAGAAAATCTACAGGTTCAACCAGAAGAGGGTTAATCCACGCTGCTACTTGGAGGAAAAGATTCTGAAGCTGTTAGGCCTAGTATATCAGTATAGTAGAATGGTGTTATACAAAGCCAACATACAAAAATCAATTTGGCAAAGAAAACACAAAAAACCCTAAACAATCAATATTGTTTACAATAGCCAAGATTAAATATTTAGGAACAAATACAAAATACTTTTATAAAGAAAACTGCAAAACACTACTATAATACCTAACTAAATGAGAGCATATTCCCTGTTCATGAATAAGAAGACTCAAGGTTGTGAAAATGTCAGTCTTATCAAAGGCAATATACATGTTCAACACAATGCCAATACAGGTACCAAATTTGTTCTTCAATGAGATTGAAAAGGCAATTTCCATTTTTTATATGTAAAGAAAAGAGATACTGAATAAACTAAGCTCTTCTCAAATATAAGTGAAAGAGAAGAGAGGATTACACTCCCTGATCTCCAAACCTCCTACACAGCCATAGTAACCAAACAACATGGCACTGATACAATAACAGGAATATTGATCAATAGGATAGAATAAAAACTCAGAAATCTATTCATTTACCTAAGGTCACTTGATAATTGACAAGGAAACTAAATTCATTACATAGGGTAGTTATAGCCTCTTTAACAAATGGTGCTGGCAAAATTGAATATCTATGTCCAGAAAACTGAAACAGCTGTATCTTACACCATAAATACAAAACAACTCAAAGTGAATCAAAGATCTAGTGATAAATACAAAACCACAAAAGTCACCAAAGATGAAAGTAGGAATAAATTTAGAATCACTAGTCTATGACAAAAAGCACTGCAAACATAGCAACAAAACAAACAAGAAAAAATTACCACAACCAAAAGAAGCAAAAATGATGAATTAGACTCTCTAAAAAAGAAACCCCAATGTGCATCAAAACCTTTTTTTTCCACTTAGGTGAAAACAAAGCCTATAGACTGCAAAAAACATTTAGCATCTTCTTGGTTCTTGAGATGTGAACCAACTTTCTTTCTTATGACCTAAAAGTTTTAAGATTCACTAGTTCCCACTTCCCTGTGCACCAGCAGTCAGTCGTTTGGTCTATCAACTTTAAGTTTCTTCGTCCATGGCCCCAGTAACCAGTCCTCCGACTTAATTCTCCTGTTTCCACAGCCTTGTGATCCAACAGCCTCTCATCTGATTTGGGTTCATCAGCATCTGTTTATTCTTGACTCAGGAGAGGTCCCACGCCTAATGCCTGCTCATGGATTGGGTATTTATTGGTATATATTTTCTTGAAAGCTTCCAAATTTTGTAAGGTATTGCAGTAATTTTGAAACTGTATGATGGAGAGTCTTAAGAAGATGAGGACTCAAAAGGACACATATTGTTTAGGGCCACTGTTGTAAAACTGGACAGACATCAGGGTTGAGGGAAGACAGAAAGGGGGGGGGGGAGGAATGATTTATATTGCATTGAAACAGATGAGGGAGAGAACTGTTTAAAAGGAATATATGAATGGGTATTCTTAGTCCAGAGTGAAGGCTGCCTAGTGGAGTGGACTTGGGGTGGGGGGTGGTATTGAATAACAATGAAAGAGCTTTTCTTTCTTTTCAAGGGAAAGAATGAATGGGGGGGGCGGGGATAGGTAGGTAGAAAAATTCAATAATGAATGACTGGAAACCCTAAGTCTCTGTAAACTTTCATTAAAAGGGAAAAAAAAGATGAGAACTAGCTAATGTTAGAAATGATAGAGTGGTACAGTATTTGAGAACATTTCTGCATTTGGAACATAATCTCTGCTTCGTAATGGTCAGACTCACACTAATTATTCTAAAACAAATTGGTCATATATGAAATCAGATTAAATATAGACTCAAATATATATTTTAGGATTTATAAAGAAAAAATATAATGCATTTTTGAGGCTGAGTTAATTCATTAATTTTTGGGAAAATTGTGAAAAATTTGTTTTAATGTTTGGATCTAATTGTGAATAAAGTAAAAAACAGTTGGTAGCTTTTAGTAAGACATTATTATAAATAGACATATATTTGGGTAGAAAAAGAACAGATAAAAAGAATCTAGAGATAAGAAGGCTATCTAATGAATTTCAGTGGAGACTAATATAAAGGAATTTCAATGATTTAGGAACAAACTGAGTCAGGACTATGACAAAGTTTTCTCACAGAAGAGCATTTTGTTCAATAATTCCAACAGGAAAATAATGGATCTGGAGTGGTTTGAATTAGAGTTTGGGTTCAATAATGTTGAGTTTCTTAGAGTGACAAAAAGTTTTGGATAGTTGCATATATAGTTTAACATTTTTAAAATGCTTGAGGCAACAGATTTCAAGTTCATAACTATAACAATAATGATTAAAATCACAGTGGAAACACAATGTATACAAACTTTGTAAGTAAGCTAAAAAATAAAAATTTAGAAAAGCACAGTGGACATTACATATTTAAAAAGAATTTGGACATGGTTATAGAGATAAAATGGCAAAGAAGGAGACTTGAAGAAACATTTTAGGAACTCTCACTCAAAACTCTTTGCTTTAAAGTTGGAATAGACTCATAACTGACTCTTCAGTAGACTTGCAGAGGTTGTCAATCACACACAAGGAGAGTGCCCATCTTTCTCCCATGGAGATGCTACTAGACTTGAGCTACTAGAGAGATTGTGTTTTTACAGTAGCAATGTTAGTCTTTAGGGATGTCACCAGGACCAGTAAAACAATACAAACTAGTAGAGAACCAGTAATAGTAAAGAAGATGATCTATTTCATAGAAGTCAAAAGAAAATATTACTTCAAAGAAACACAAAACCCAAATGTTATAGGGACTTTTCTATACTATAGTAAAATATTTTATTTTATTTAACTGTGATAACTTTCTGCAATACATGTTCATTGTCCCATGCTATAGCAAAATAACAATATACCAACATTTATTTGGATAGATTACCCAAAATAATGTCTCTATTAGTTTCATTAATTCACAAAGAAAAATATATCTTCATATTTTTCTTTCTCTAATATGTACATGTCTCATTCTCTAATCCTTTCAAGCTGGTTTTTACTCCAACAGTCCAAGCTTTCAGCTGCTAACTGATTCAAAGCTAGTTGGTGACTCCACAGAGATCTGAGGATCAGCTGTGGATATTACTGCAAAACAAATAAACAAACAATCACTCTGTTATATGATCACAATGAACTGAAGTCTGCTTTAGGGCACCTAGTGTAACCCTCTAATTTTGAATAGTTCTCTTAGGTAATTCTAATCACCACCAAATTACCACATGCAAATTTATTTTGTCAGATATAATCTTCCATAAAATATACAAAAATATTCTATTTATGCTGAGCCTTTCTCCCTCTCTTTCCCCCTCTCTCATCTTGCTGTGGAGTTGGAACAGATGCGTAGCTGAGGCTCCATTGGATTTTAAAAGATAGAAATTATACAGGAGAAGATTGTCCATCTTTCGTCTATGGAGCTATTGTCATACTATAAGAGAAGCATAGTCGTTGCATTATCTTCACAGCTTCCAGTGCACCGTGGCACCAGAGCAAGCCACTGTGTGGTTGCATTAACTGAATTTTGTCTTACTTTAACTTCTCTGGCATTTTGTTGCTGTTGTGGTTTTTTTTTTCTCTTTACGTTTTCCTAACGTATAATCTCCTTTTGCTCTGGTAGGTGTATGAGAGAGATTGGTTAGATACAGATGCTTTGATGAAGGGCATCAGCGGCATATAGACTAAAACTGGAATGATACAGAGAAGATTAACATGGACACTGCTCAAGGATGGCATGCAAATTTGTGAAGGATTCCATATTTTTAATAAAAAATAAGGATAAAATTCTAAAAGCAGCATCAGAAAAACAAAGAGTTACCTATAAAGGAGAAACAATTAGATTAAGTTTTGATTTGTCGGCAGAAACAATGTGAGCTAGAAGGCAATGGGATGCCATATACAGAAAGTTGAAAGATAACAATTGCCATCCAAGTATTCTATATTCAACAAAAACTCTCAGTCAAATTTGAAGGGAAAATTTAGATTCTTTGCAGAATAGAAGAACATTACAGGATTTGTGAAAACAAGACGAAAACTGCAAGAAATCTTAAACGACATCTTACACAGAAGTCTTACAGAGAAGCTAGGAAAGTGAATGGAAGATAGTAACCAGAAACAGAAGAAAAAGAAATAAGGCAAAATGGCAAAAGTAAAACTTGGCCTGGCAATAATCACACTTAATGTGAATGGACTAAATGCACTAATTAAGAGAAAAAGAGTAGCATAATGGATAAAAAAACAAAGCCCATAAAAGTGTTGCCTACAAGTGATACATCTAAAAAAGAAAGAGATAAACAGACTCAAAATCAAGGGCTGGAAAAAAATATACCAAGCAAATGGTAACATCGAAAAAGCAGGAGTGTCAATACTAAACTCTGATAAAATAGATTTTAGAATGAAAACCACCATTGAAGATAAGGAAGGACATTACATACACATTAATACATATACATTAAAGGTAGAAGACATAACGTTGGACAATATTTATGCAATAAATGAAAGACTTGCAAAATACATAAAACAATGGCTAACTGACTAAAGAGAGAAATAGCATCACAACAGTAGTAGGAGATTTCAACACACCACTATCATAAAAGGATACATCAACTCAAAAGAAACTCAAAAAAGGTACAAAAGATCTAAACTATACAATCAGCCAAATTGAACTTGTAGATGGATTCAGAGTACTGCACCCAACTAAAACTAAATTCACTTTCATCTCAAGTGCCCATGGTACATTCTCTAGAATTGATCATATATTAGGTTATAAAGCAAGCCTCAGCAAATTAAAAAACAAACCAAAACATTGAAATAATGCAAGATATTTTCTCAGACCACAACGTCATTAAACTAGAAATTAACCACAGAAGAGTAAAGCTTACAGAATCACCCATGTGGAAATTAAATAACTCTCTGCTAGAACATGATTGGATTATAGAAAAAATAAAGAATGAAATTAAAAAGTTACTTGAAACAAGGATAATTAAAATACAACTTACCAAAACCTTCGGGATGCAGCTAAGGCAGCATGGTACTCGTACAATGACAAGCACATGGAATAATGGAACAGAGTTGAGAATCCAGAAATAGACCTGGCTATCTATGGTCAACTGATATTTGACAAGAAAATCAAAGCTATCAAATGAGGAAATGAAAACCTTTTCAACAAATTATGTTGGCAAAACTAGACTTCCACCTGCAGAAAGCTGAAACAGGATCCATATGTCACACCATACAAAAAAACAACTCAAGGTGGATCAACTCGAGGGATCTGGGAGTAAAGCCCAAACCATAAGGTTCATAAGAGACAAAATGGGATCAAGCTTAGAAGTGCTAGTCCAAGGTATATAGAGACTGCTAAATACAACCAGAAATGCACAAACTAAAGAGGATAAAGTTGATGCATGGGACCTTGCAAAGATTAAATTCCTGTTAACATAAATAACTTTTGCCAATAGGGTGAAAAGAAAACCTGTAAACTGGGAGCAATCATTTGCTAATACCATTTCAGAGAAGAGTCTTATAACAAAACTTTACAGAATACTTCTGGGCCTCCACAAGAAAAACACTGAGAATCCAATTATAAAATAGGCAAAAGACATGGAAAGAATTTTCACAGAGAAAGACATTCGAATGGCAAACAGACACATGAAGAAATATTCCAAATCACTGGCAATAAGAGAGATGCAAATCAAAATAACAAAGAGGTACCATCTAATTCCAATAACAGCAGTGAAGTTTAACAGGGTTGTTGTAGTTATGTGCCATCAAGTTGTTTGCGACTCATAGTGACCCTATGTACAATAGCCCTAAACCCTGCTCTATCCTGCACCAATCACACTGCCTCTGACACACCCCTCCTGATTACCTCAGTCACTGAATCAATCCACCTCATAGAGGGTCTTCCTCTCCTGCGCTGTCCCTCCTCCCTAGCAAGCATGATGTCCCTTTCCAAGGACCTGTCCCTCCTTACAACATGACCAAAGTGTGCCGGACGAAGCCCCAGAATCTTTGCCTCCAAGGAGTAGCCTGGTTTAACCCTCTCCAGGATGAATCTGTTTTCCTGGCAGTCCATGGTACATTCAGTACTCTTCTCCAGCACCACAACTCAAAAGCATCAATTCTCCTTCTATCCTCCTTCCTCATTGTCCAACTCTCTGATGCATAACAAGTGATTGCAAAGACCATGGCCTGTACAAGATGCACCTTAGTCTCCAGAGACACACCGTTGCTCTTGAGTATTTTAGAGAGGTCCCTAACAGAGGTCCCAATCTCAATCGCAATACGTTTTTTGTTTTCCTGGCTGCTGGTGCCAAGAGTGTTGACTGTGGAGCCGAGCAAACTGAAGCTGTGAACAATCTCAATCTCTTCATCATCCATCCTGATGATACCAATTTGTCCAGTGGTGAGAATCTTTGTCTTCTTGACATTGAGCCTCAGTCCATACTGAAAGCTGTAGTCCTTGACCCTCTGCAGCAAGTGCATGAGGTCTTCCTCAGTTTCAGCAAGCAGGGTTGTGTCATCTGCATAACACAGATTGTTAATAGATCTTCCACCAATCCTGACGCCACACTTCTCCTTATAGAACCCAGCCTCTCAGATAATCTGCTCTGCATACATGTTGAAAAGGTATGGAGACAGGATGTATCCCTGGCGTACACCCTTCCCAATTTTGAACCATGCAGTGTTACCCTGCTCTGTTCTGACTACTGCCTCTTGGTCCAAAGTATAGGTGTCGAATTAGCACGATTAAATGTTCTGGGATTCCCATTCTTCTCAGAGTCAGCCACAGTTTGTTATGATCCACGAAGTCAAACGCCTTTGCATAGTCAATGAAACACAGATAGACATTCTTCTGGTATTCCCTCCTTTCAGCTACGATCCATCTAACATCAGCTACAATATCCCTAGTACCACGACCCCTTCTAAACCCAGCCTGGACTTCTGGCAGTTCTCTGCTGATGTGCTGTTCAGGTGGTTTTTGGATAATCTTCAGTAGAATCTTGCTTGCATGTGAAATCAATGATATCATTCTTTTGTTTCCACACTCTGTTGGGTTACCCTTCTTTGGAATTTGAACAAATATAGGTCTCTTCCAGTCAGTTGGCCAAGTGGTTGTTCTCCAGATTTCTTGGCACAACTTGGTGAGCACATCCAGGTTAGCAAGTAATAAATGTTGGAAAGGATGTGGTGAGGAAGGAACTCTTATACATTGTTGGTGGAATTGTAATATGATCCATCCATTCTGGAAGTCAGTTTGGCACTTTCTTTAAAAGGTGAAAATAGAAATTCCATATGATCCAGGTATTCCCCTACTTGGATTATACCCTGAGAACATGAGATTTGAGGCACAGATGGAGATTTATACACCAATATTCATAGCAGCATTATTCACCAACATAAACAGCCCAAATGTCCAACCACAAATGAATGGGATTGAAAAAATAGGGTAAATTCACACAATGGAATACTATGCAGCACTCAGGATCAATGATTTTGTAAATTATTACCTAATGTGGAAGGGACTGGAGAGCATTCTGCTGTGTGAACTAACTCAGTCCACAAGGATAAATATTTTATAAAACCATTATTGTAGAATGAGTATAAGGATCCAGGAGGGTTGAGAGAGGCTGGAAGCAGAGGATGTGCAGGGGATGGGAAGGATTAATCATTGGTAGGTACAATTGGATGGAGAGGTGTGGGAAATTGAGAGAATTTGCTAGAATTTGTCTTAAAATTTTGTAAATAAACTAGTTGTTGTTGTTGTTGTTAAGTGCAGTTGAGTTGTAGGCAACTCATAGTCCTCGACACTTGCCTGCACAACTTTCATCCTTTCTCCAGGTTCATAGGGTTTCTGGAGGCAAGCTATTTGCAGAAGTGGATGTCACTCCTGCTTCCAAACTTGTTTCAACCTGAGAGCGCCACTAAACACTGACCACTGTGGGAAACCTTTATCACATTTGACACATCAGTGTCGCAGTGTTCAGCTTCATAGTGAGCAAGTTACCTTTGTTCGGCAAGTGGACACACCAGGGCTATATAACCTAGAAGACTGTTTGAACAAAAGCAATGGAAAACTGTCAGGATTTTGCCATTATCCAGCACACCCAAATGCCAGAGACACCCCAGAGACTCCCGACTCACACTTGGGGCACAGAGTAAGCCACAAATGCCTGGAGTCTTCCATACCTGCCTCTCCCCAAGAAGCCAGAGGCCGAGTGTAGCTGACATTAAGTCTCCCAAGACACTATGTGTGTCCCAGGCTCTCAGGATTTTACCATTATCTGGCACGCCCAAATGCCAGAGACCCCCCAGCTCTTCTGGAAAGTTCGCTCTGCCGACCCACACTTGGTGCAGAGAAAGCCACAAAAATAAAATAGTAGGAAAGAAAAAAAATAGTACTTTAAAGTATGGTTCAAATAAATATCTAATTCACTACAATATATTTAACCACATGCTAAAAATACATTTTAGAATGATTTGGGTCTCTTTTAAATAGTTATTTCCTGGGCCTAATACAAATAATATTAAAAATCTATTTATCTATTTAGTTACATCTTATAATTAGATCTGATATTTTATAATGTTTATTAGATGATCCTTAGTAGAATTTATTAGAAGAACATTCTCCACATATTTATAATTAGAAGTCAGAATAAAAAGCAATGCAACTCTCAGAATAAAAATTTAATACAGAATCTTATATAATATGGGTTAATTAGAAGTAAGAATGAATTCTTCCTGGGTAGCATAAAAAATTAATAGGAAAATAATTGTTTGAGGCTTTTATTAACATAAAAAATAGTGGTTAGTGGTTGATATGTTTTGTTTAGTAAGGACTCAGTGTCAAAGACTAAAATTACTGGATGAGACAAATAAATATAAAAGATAAAATTTTATTTAGAATTTTAAGCAAAGATGCCTCTCATAACTGAATGAGAGTGGGAAATGTGAAAGATTGTTTTCTACTTTTTTCTGGTATCTAGCCCTTGTTGTTTGAGTACTGTCAAGTCAGAAATGTCTCATAGCTGACACTCCAGCCAGTTTTCAGAGGCAATTATTCACATGTGAGGAAATTGCTCATCCTTTTCCCATGGAGCATCTGGTGGATTTGAACCATGTGCATTAGGGATTGCAGTGCAGGTTCTTAGCACTAGGCCACCAGAGCTTCCTTAGTCCCAGTATATATGTAAGCCTACATAAGTAGGGTATCATCCTAAAGTGGTGAGAGTATAACAAAAAAGTTACTAACTCAGAGTCTTCAATATCTTAGATTTCATTTTCGCTGTATTCCTAACTCCTGTGTAATTTCAGACAAGTACATTCACATCTTTACTCTAAATTTTTTCATCTGTAAAATCACAATGATTACATGGAGTCATTTAAATTATTGAGATAATGCATAAAAAATTATAAGCTAACAAGAAACTCAATATAGATTACTTTTCACCCATTAACTTCCTACTAGAAAGTGGACAGAAGAATTTGATAGTATAGCCCTTAGAAAGTTGTGCTGCTAAAACAAAGGTCATACTTTTTGGATGTTCTAATCCATCATTTGCTTCAAGAGAAAAGGCTGGACAGTCTCTTTATATACAATTCACAGCCATGGAAATATACTCCTCATCTGGTAATTTTACAGTCTGTGACACTGGAAATATATTTGAGGACCAGCTATGAATCAGAATCTACTAAGTGGAAATGAAAGCGAGAAACAACACTTAGTCCAACTAACCATTTCTTTTTTTTTTTTTTTGTAACCATTTCTTAGAGAGGATCGGTGGTGTTTTGATTTGTTTTGTTTCCCACCCCCCATTTCTGCAAGTATGTGTCACACGCCTCCAAGGTGAAATTTGGTTTCACCTCTCCAAGACAAACATTTGTTTTCTTGGTGGTGCATGTTATGTTGAAGACTCTTCTCCAGTGCCACGACTCAGAGGCTTTTCCATCTGCCCTCTCTGTCCTTCATTTAATCCCCATACATGGATACCGTCTATATTCTCAAAACTTACATCAAGTGCTGCTTTCTTAACTATCCTAAACTTTTTGGTTTTGCTATAGGGAAAAGTGAAAGAATAACAAAAAGACTCCACATTTCTTTCTTTTTTTTTTTTTTTTTACATCTGGTAATATAGTACCCTTCCAGTAAATTTTTATTGGATAAATTCTAAAACTCTTATTCATGCCTGATTATCCTGCAACTACATTTGTAAGTGTATAAAGCTATGGAAAATGGAAATTTTGTGAAAATATAGATTTTAATGATGATAATATAATACTATGTACTTTTGTAAAGGCTGGCAAGAAAAGAAAAAAAGTACAACTAAACACCAAGCACTTAATTTGACACAGCAAATAAAAGTCACTTTTTTTTCAATTTATGATTTAGATTTATTTAAAATCAAGGAGCAAAGGAAATTGAGTTGAAACGCTTGATTAAAATATGCTTTCCAAGGCCACCCACCCAATAGACAATCTCTAACTCACTAATTAGGTCCATTTGCTTTATGAGGCATGCACTTAAAGAAGTAGGATAATTTTAATAGCAAAGCCAGGAAAAACAACAGAAGTAGAAAAATATTTTTATAGTTGAAAAACTTGGCACAATTTTCCTGCAACGGAGAACATATTTTGGCTATGCTTTATGACTGGGAAGATAAAAAAGAATTAAGATGCACACCCAAATTTTTCACTTTTAAGTAACTTGCCAATCAGCACAGAGATGATAGTACAGTACTCTGTGACCTGGTAATGTAAATCATCAAATATATTAAAGTATATTTTTCAAAAGAATAAGGACCTGTGAGGGGTGTATAATGTAGCTTGTTGATCTTGTTAAATGATATTTAATAAATTGACTATGCTCATCGTGTCCCTGTGATCTGAAAAATGCCCTGTTCTGCGATACGTTCATTATTTCTGGTATGCTTGACCCCATAGTTAAAGTCACTCTGTCAATTCATCTTCTTGTTGTTGTTGTTGTTGTTATGTGCCGTCGTGTCGCTTGCGACTCACAGCAACCCTATGTACAACAGCCCTAAACTCCGCTCTGTCCTGTGCCAATCGCACTGTCTCTGACACTCCCATCCCAATTATCCCAGTCACTGAATCAATCCACCTCATAGAGGGCCTACCTCTCCTGCGCTGTCCCTCTACCCTCCCAAGCATGATGTCCCTCTCTAAGGACCGGTCTCTCCTCACAACATGTCCAAAGTATGTTAGATAGAGCCTCAGAATCCTTGCCTCCAAAGTTCCTTTTCTGACCCTCCACATTTCCTAGTATGAATTCCTTTTCTAAGACCCCTCATGACAACATGCTCAAAATATGCAGGGCAAAGTTTTACCATCTTTACCTCTAATGTTGTTGTGTTTGTTGTTATATGCCATTGAGTCACCTACAACTCAAAGAGTCCCTATGTATAACAGCTCTGAAGTCTGCCTTATCCTGAACCAGGATCATTAACCCAGACACACATACTCCAATTACCCCTGTCACTGTATCAATCCCTTTCTTCCAGGGTCTGCCTCTCCTCTGCTGTCCCTCCAACTCTTCCAAGCATAATATCCTTCTCCAAGGACTGGTCTCTCCTGGCCACGTGCAACAATATATGAGACAACTTCAAAATCCTAGCCTCTGAGGAGAAACTTGGTTTCACCCTCTCCAAGACAGATGCATTTGTTTTCTTGTTGATGCGTGGCATGTTCTAAACTCTTCTCCAGGCCTTGATACTTCTTCTGCCATCCTTAGTCATTGTCCAGTCATATGTACATGCATAGCAAGTAATTGCCAAAACCACGGCATGGGTCAGGCATACATTAGTCTCTAGACTGACATTGTTGCTTCTCAGTAGTCTGGAAAGGTCCCTGACAGCAAATTTACCTAATTCAACTTATCTTTTGATTTCCTGATTGCTGGTTTCAAGAGTGTGGCTTGTAGAGCAGAATAAGCTATAATTGTTTACAAATTCTTCTCCATCAATCATGGTGCTGCCAAATGGCCCAGTGGTGAGAATCTTTGTTTTCTTGATGTTGAGTTTCAATACATTTTAAAGACTACAGTTCTTGACCTTGTGCAGATAGTGCTTTAAGTCATCCTTAATTTCAGCAAGCAAGGTTAAGCCAACTGTATAATGAAGATTGTTGAAGATTCTTTCTCCAAACCTGTTGCCACATTCCTCCTCATAAAGCCCAGCCTCCAAAATTATCTGTTCTGCATATCAAGGTATGGAGACAGAATGCATCTCTGATGTACATATTTCCTGATTCTGAAATGCAGTGTTTCCTTGCTCTGTTCTGAGGACTGCTTCCTAGTCTGAGTACAGATTTCATATGAGCACTATGAAGTGTTCTGGGATTCCCATTCTCCTCAAGGTTAGCCACAATTTGCTGTGATCCACCCAGTCAAATACGTTTACCTAGTCAAGGAAACACAGATAATAATTATGTTCATATCTACTTGATTTAGAATTCATTACAATTATCATTATGTATATTGTTGATTCCAAAGTGCTATGAAAATTACTGTAGGTTTTTCTAGGCTTGGAGGTTGACAAAAAGTTTAACAAATCATTGTATGAAAAAGAGTGGCATTTAGGTTTTATTTTGGTCTTTCTTTAAAGATATTTTTAAAATAATGATATTTAGTAGTATATAAAATAAGGTAGAAAAAATAAGGTATTATGCTTTATTATTTATATTGTCAAAACAATATTTTTTCAAACTTTTTTATCCCTTTCAAGGCCACTGACACAATATTTTAACCCTTAACTCTCTAACTAGCTCAAGATAGAGTCACTATACCAAAAGGAATTGGCTGACATAGAAGAATTTTATAAAATAACATATAATCAAGAAGGATAAAATTCAAGCTGCTCTGAAGAAACTGGCAAAACACAAGGCCTATGAAATTGATGTGCCAATTGACATATTTCAACAAACAGATGCTGCCCTGTATACACTCACCAAGTTGTACCAAGAAATCTGGAGGACAACTACATGGCCAACTGTCTTGAAAACATCTATATTTGTTCCCATTCCAAGAAAAGGTGGTCACACGAAGTGTGGGAATTATTGAACAGTATCATTCTTATTACACACAAACAAGATCCTGCTGAAGATTGTAAAAACAACAACAACAACAACAACAAAACTCTACCAGAAGAGTACATCAGCAGAGAACTAACAGATGTGCAAGATGGATTTAGAAGAGGCTGTGACACTAGGGATGTTATAGCCAATGTAAAATGGATCTTAGCTGAAAGCATAGGGTGCCAGAGGAGTGTCCATCTGTGTTTCATTGACTATGTAAAAGCATTTGACTGTTTGGATCACAACAAATTGTGATTAACTTTGAGAAAAATTGGAATCCCAGAATACCTGGTTGTGCTCATGTGAAACCTATGCTTGGACTAAGAGGCAGTTGTCAGAACAAAGCAAGAAAACACTGCATGATTCAAGATTAAGAGAGGTATATGCTATGTATGCATCATATATCCATACCTTAACAATCTATATATATGTAGAACAGATCATCTGGTAGGCTGGAGTTCATGAGTACAAATGTGGCATCAGGAATAAAGGAAAACTGAAAAAATAATCTGTGTTATGCACATAACACAAACTTGCTTGCTGAAACTGAGAAAGACATGAGACATTTGCTGCGGAAGGTTAAGGTCTGTAGTCTTCAATATGGATTGAAGCTCAACATCAAGAAAACAAAAATTTTCATCATTGGGCCAATTAACAGTGTCATGACAGACAGAGAAGAGAGATTACGAACAGCTTCAGCTTGCTTGGTTTCACAATCAACACTTTTGGTATCAGCAGACAGAAGATAAAATGATTAATTATATTGTGAAAATCTGCCGTCAAGGACCTCTCCAGGGTACTTAAGAGCAACGATATCAGTCTAGAGACTCAGGTGTACTTGTTCCAAGCTATCGTCTTCTCTGTTATTTGATATGCATCAGAAAGCTGGCTAATTACTAAGGATGGAACAAAAAGAATTGATATCTTTGAGTTGCTGTGTTGGAGAATAGTACTGAACATATGACTGTTAAAAGAAGAAACAGGCCTTTCCTTGAGAGTGTGAAATCAAGATGGTCTTTGGAAGCAAGGGTTTTTATGCTACATCTCACAGATTTGGGGCATGTTGCTAGGAGGGACTAGTCCTTACTGAAAGACATCATGCTTAGAAAAGTGAAGGGATAGAGCAGAAGATGACGACCCTGAATGAGGTGGATTGTATGTGGGTTAGAGACATTAATTTGGTTCAAGATAGAGCAGGGTTCAGAGCTGTTGTATATAGAATGCTATGAGTCACAAGTGATCTTGAAGGTACATACAACATGTTGTTAACTAGAATCTTTGTGTGCAAATAAGTAGCATGTTGGTTTCTAACTGGTAATTTGGGGGCATGAGTCTACCCAGAAATTCCTCAGAAAAAAATACTTAGCAATACACGTCAAGAAAATAATCAATTAAAAATCTTATAGAGTACCGGTTTGTGTTGTTTTGTTTTTTCTGGGTTTGTCATGAATCAGAACCAACTTGACAACACTTGAATTTGTTTTTTTGTTTTGATTGTTGGGTTTTTTGCTTTGGTTTTTTTTTTTTATTTTATTTTTAACATCTGCATTAGCACATCACCATTTATCTGTCATTTCTACAAACTGTGCTCATTTCTGTTTCTGTAATGCTAGAATCTCCACTACTATTATTTCAAACAGCAACAGGGTCACTCATGGTGGACATATTTTGGTGGAACATCTAGAGTATGACAGATGTGGAAATGTCCTGGTTATCTATTTCTTAAATAATGAGCCCTCACACAACTCATGATGAACAAGAGTATTTCCTGATCAGTGCCAAAAAATCAGACCTTCCAAATGTAATATATTCAAGATACAATTGAAGAAGAGCTGCCTCCTCAAAATAAATCTATTTTGATGTAGGGAAAACTCTGGTAGCATAGTCCACTGGGACATGTGCTGCTATCCCAATAGTGACACTTCTCTAATGATTGGAATCCATTAGCTACTCCTCAGGAAAAAGACAAGTTCACCCTGTATGAGTTATAGTCTCAGAAAACCAACTAGATGGCCAGATATGAGTCTGTTCCAACTCACTGAGAAGAGCTGTGACCTTTCATTAAAGCTTTTCAATTTGTACAGTGAGCAAATAATCTTAGTAACTTGATTATGTGAAGAAGAATGTAGAATCAGGATTGGAAGAATACTTTTAAAGTGCTTGTGGTATGTGGATGACACCAGTTTGCACAAAATGAAGATTTGAAACATTTAGTTATAACTTTCAAAGACTAGATATTTAAAGTATGGATTCCATCTCAAGGTAGAATAAAAATCTTTATACAAATAAAAGAGTTGGACCAATAGAAAAAGATAATGCTAAATAGAAAAAAATTTGCATCCACAATCAATACCCATAAAAATAGAAATCAAGAAATAAACAGGTCTTTTTTACATTAGGACAAATCCATTGTCAGGGAGCTCTTTAAAATGATTAAGGGCAAGGGTGTCAATTTAAAGACAAAGGTTAGCATAACTCAAGTCATAATATTTTTAAACATTTGATATACATGTAAAAGTAAGATAATTGCTAATGAAGTCTCAACCAGAATTGATGCCTTTAAATTGTGGTGTTGGTGAAGGATATTGACTGCACCATGTGCTATCAAAAGAACAAATAAAAATGTCTAGGAAGTACACCCAAGTACTTCTTTAAAACAAGGATAGAGTGACTGAAGGTCAACAAAAATAAGGAAGACTCTGGAGGAGAAAAGTTTACATTGACTTAAGCAAAGGACTCAAATGTAGTGGTTATAATAAGAATTATGAAAAATTGGTAAAGATTTCAATCAATTGTACATAGATTATTAAGAGCAAAATATAGAGAAATAGTATTTCACTATTTTTGTTATAAAATAATATTCTGTTGAATGTCTATACTATATATGGTTTAGTCACTTGGCTTGTTTTCACTTGTTGGCTATTATGAATAATGTTGATATCAACATTATTTTATAATTTAATTGAATCAATCAATGTATGGAATTACTGAGTTATGTTCTAACTCAATGTTTTACCTTTTGATTAATGATCAGATTGATTTAATAATTTTCTGCCCCTTAAGCTGTGGTGGAATAATGCATAATGTCACTACATGCTGTTGAGTTAACTACAACCCATAGCAATATATGGTTGCAAACGCTTTCAGTGCAGAAAGATGGATAGCCTCCTTTGCTAAATATTTATAGCTTTGTAAAGTTAATGGAGGATTGGAATGAGTCAAGATGAACTCTGCAGCAATGCTTTTGGATTTGGTTAAATCCAAGAAAATAGTGTCTGTATATCAGAAAGAACAGAGCCATTTGGACCGAGGGAAAAAAAAAAAAGATAAAAGTGAGGAAGAAGGAAGTGGTTGAACCTCTACCATCCTAGACTAAGAATAACCAGGGATCTCCAGAAGCTTCAATAGGCAAAGAAAGAATCCCTTTGCATTAGCCTCCACTGAGACTTTGTGCTCTCTACAGAATACAACTCTTGTGACACACTCATTTCAAATTTTGGGTCTTCAGAACAATAAAACAATATATTTCTCTTTTTTAGTTATATGCTGTCGATGCTGTTGTTGTATGTATGTTGTCAAGTTGGAACTGACCAATAGTTGACCCTCCAGCAGGTTTTCAGAGGATATAAATTACATGGAATATGATTGTCCATAATAAGACCTTTCTCCTAAACAGCACTTGGTAGACTCAAACTTAGTCTCTTTGGGTTAGCAGCACAATTCCTTACCACTAAGTTGCCAAAGCTCCCTAAAGTTATATAGTTGGTGGCAAGTTGTTATAGCAATCCTAGAAACTAATACAATTCTCTACCACATGTAATTTGCAAACGCTACACTTTCTCAGAAATCATCTGCTTACATGATCCAAATTATGAGTGTTGTAAGTTAGAGGTGAGATCAGTAATTGTAATAATACTAGCAAATCACCAAATCAAAAATGTACTCTCATTTACTAACATTTTCACCCTCAATTTTATCTGTAATTTTAAAACTATCATTCATGGATGGCAAGTTCAAAGACAGAAAGAAAATATTCAAGATTTTATGTAAAGTGTTCTTTTTTCATATTTTTATTGGCTTAAATATAATAATTCCTATGTGTTGTGTTTCATTCATGTACCTTCTTCTACATAAGTATCCATATGATGCTGTTATTGTTGTTGTTATGTGCCATCGAGTCACCTATGACTCATACTGACTCTACATACAACAGCTCTGAAGCCTACGCTATTCTAAGCCAACCTCGTCATCTCTGACAGACCCAATCCCATTTATCCAGTCACTGAATCAATCCATTTCATTCTCGGCTTTCACTCCTATGTTGTCCCTCCACCATTCCAAGTATGATGTCTCTCTTCAATGACTGGTCCCTACTGGCCATGTGCCCAATGTTTGTGAGAAAGAGTTCCAAAAATTTTGTTTTCAGAGAGCAGCTGGTTTCATCCTCTCCAGGACTGACCTGTTTGCTCTCTTGGCAGTCCACTGTGTGTTCAACACTCTTCTTTAGCATTACAACTCCAAGGCATCAATTATTCTTCTTATATCATCCTTAATTATTTTCTAGCTCTCTAATATATAGCAAATAATTGCAAAGACCATTAAGTGTATTGAGCACACCGTAGCCTCCAGATTGACATAGTTGCTTTTCAGTACTCTAAAGAGATACTTGATACCAGATTTCCCAATGCAACTTATCTTTTGAGTTCCTAACTGTTGGGGCCAAAGTGTTGAATGCAGAGTCTAGCAAGCTGTAATTGTTAACAACCTCAATCTCTTTTCCATCTGTTCTGAGGCTGCCAATTGTCCCAGTCGTGAGAATCTTTGTTGTCTTGATGTTGAGCATCAGCTTATATTGAGGACTGCAGTCCTTAAACTTCTGAAGCATATGTCCATGTCTACCTCAGTTTCAGCAAGCAAGATTGGGTCACCTGTAAATTATAGGTTGTTGATGAGTTTTCCTCCAATCTTGATGCCATATTTATAATTACAAATTCCAGCCTCCTGAATGATGTGTTCTGCATATAGATTGAAAAGGTTTGAAGATAGGATGCATCCTTGATGCACACCTTTCTTAATCTTGAACCATGCAGTGTTTCCCTTTTCTGTTGTGACTACTGCTTCCTAGTAAAAGCATAGGCTTTGCATGAGCATAATCAAGTGTTCTGAGATTCCCAGTCTTTTCAAAGCTAGCCATACTTTGTGGTGATCCACACAAACACCTTTTCAAAGTCAACACAGATTGACATTTCTTTGGTACACCCTGCTTTCTGCTAACAGCCATCTAAAACTGGCTATGATGTCCCTTGTGCCATGACCTTTTCTAAATGTAGCTTGTTAATCTGACAGTTGATCTTGATGTACTGTTCCAGGCACTTTTGGATAATCTTCAGCAGGATCTTGCTTGCAAGTGATATAAGTGATGTTGCTCAATAATTACTACACTCTGTCAGGTGTCCTTTTTTTTGGAATGAGAATAAATATAGATCTCTTCCAGTTAGTTGGCCCAGTAGTTTTTCTCCAGATTTCTTGACATAACCTGGTGTGCATATCCAGGGCAGAATCTGTGTGTTGAAATAAGTCAACTGGCATTCCATCAATTCCTGGGGCTTTATTTTAGGCCTATTTTTTCAGAGCAGCTTGAACTTCCTTCTTCATCACCATAAGCTCTTGACCATATGTTGTTTCATGAAATTCTTCTGTGTCAGATAATTCTCTTTTGTATAATGACTCTGTGTACTCCTCCCATCTTCTTTTGATGCTTCCTGGGACATTCAACACTCTGTCCTCAGCACTGTGAAGTACTATAACTCAAGGTTTAAACTTGTTCTTCAGTTCCTTCAATTTGAGAAATTCTGAGTGAGTTTGTCCCTTTTGGTTTTATGATTCCAGGTCTTTTCACATCTCATTATAATACTTTGCTTTATCTTCCCTTGCTGTCAGCTGAAATCTTTCATTCAGCTCCTTAACTTCTTGTTTTCTTCCCTTTGTTTTGGCTTCACAGTATTGTAGGGCAATATTCAGAGTCTCCTGTGATACCCGTCTTGGTCTTTTCTTTCTTCTCAGTCTTTGTAATGTCATTTTGCAGTTTTCACGGAGGATATTGTTGATATCCTCTCTCAGCTCATCTGCTCTTCCCTTATTAGTATTCAAGTCCTCAAATCTGTTCTTGAGATGGTATTTAAATTCTGGTGGTGTAAACTCAAAATCAAATGTTGGTTCTTAACGGATTTGATTTTATTTTCTTTAACTTTAGTTTTTACTTGCATATGAGTAGTTGATGGTCTGTTCCATAATTAGCACCTGGTTTAATTTTCAGAACTGGTATTGAGCTTTTCCAGTGAGGTTTTTTCCCCCACAGATATAATCAATCTTATACCTGTGTAGACCATCCATCAGGTAAAATCTCTGTATATAGTCACCATTTATGCTTCTTATAAAAGGTGTTTGCCATTAATAAGTCAGATAGATTGTATAGAATTATACCTTCAGCCTCATTTCTGTCACAAGTCCATTCTTTCTGTTACATGCCATTGAGTTAGAACTGCCTCATAGCTGACACATCTGTAGTTTTTCTGAGGTTGTAAATTTCACAAGAAGATATTGTCATCTTTGTCCTATGGAACATCTAGTGTATTTCAATCACTTGTCTTCAAGTTGGTCGTACAAATCCCAATCCACAAAGCTATGAAAGTACTTGCATTTTTTAAAATGGAGAAATATTCCAGTGTGTAAATTTTCATCGTGATTAACTTTTTTGTTTTTCCATTTAATAAATATATTGGCAAAATAAATTTTATCAAATAAATTGCCTCTACTTTGATTAGTTTAATCATTTCTTCAAATTAATATTTTTTAGGAATTTAACTTACAAATTCTTCCATAATTTGAGATATTTCACATCGCAACATTATCATTTCAAGTTAAATATCCAATACTGTACTCTTTCTTATTTAATTAGCAAAATGATGTTTCTGCTTTTATAATTTTAAAAAGTATTTTTTAAACTTGGTTTTCATAAATTGCTTATGAAAACAGAATCTTCATTTTATTTGGATACACCATCAACCTGATGGTAGCTGCAGAAAAGAAATCAAATGATATATTGTAGTGGGCAGATATAATATTAAGGATGTCTCCAAAGTACTAATGAACAAGGATGTTAATTCAAAGATTAAGGTAAGTCTAACTCAAACCATAGAATATTCAGTTACTTTGTATGCATGCTAAAATTGAACAATGAATAAGGAAGACTTAACAATAGTCAATGCCTTTGAATTGTGATGCCAAGTTATGAATATAAGATAAACTGCCAAAAAAAATAAAAACTTGTCTTGGAAGAACTATAACCAGCATGCTCTTGGAAACAAATATAGTGAGAATTTATTTCATGTTTTGAGGATGTTATGAGGAAGGATTAGTCTTTGGAAAAGGACATTATGCTTAGAAAAGTGGAGGATGATTGGAGGAGAGGAAAATTCTTAATGAAATGGATTGTTACAGTGATCACCACATTGAACTTATGAGAAAATAAGAGTGGTGCAAGGTCTAGCAAGGTTTTGATCTGTGGTACACAGGCTTGCCCTGAGTTGAACTCAATGGCATAAAAAAATAGTAACATTCAATTGTTAAATAGTTATCTTTGAGCAGATACCTGTGAAATGATCACTAGCTTTTAAAGAAAGTATGTTACTTGGAATATCTTTATCTAGTAACTATCTTGCAAAAACAGGCTAGCCATGACACTAAAAAATGATTCTGTATTGAGAGTGATGTGTGAAACACCTTTCAATAGGATAGAAAGATAATTTAGTGCTGCCGTGATGAAGCTTTCTGAGGAGTTCAGAGTCATTTTAAGATCAGAAAGATCTTACAATGGCTTGGATGTTTATGATGGTTAATAAGTGATGCTGTGATGTGTGTTCCCTAAAACAAACTGGAGGTTGTATGGTAGAAGCATTCAGGTTCCCCAGTTAGTCTGCCCAGATAGAAGACAAAAGAAAAAAATGGGACTTGGAACTTTAAAGTTGTCCACAGCCAAATATTAAAACTAAAGTGATACTCTTTTTGACTCCTAGCAATTTCTAGAGTAAAACAACAACAACAACAACAAAACAAAACTAAGCTTGTTAATCTTTTGGAAATCTGACATCCATCAGTTCCTTAGGAGATAACAATTCTGAAGAGAAAATTGTAGTTTAAAAATACATTCAAGAAAATGTCAATTAAAGTAATGATGAGATATTCCCTATGAATTCACTAAAATGGTTGAAAAGGGAAGGTTTAATCTGTCAAGTCAGCAAGAAATTGGAACAATGACAACTCACACACTGTTAGTTAAAAGTAAAATTACATCATCAATGTTAATTAATACACACTACAATCTGCCTAAACGATCCCTAGTGGTGCAATAGTTAATGACTTTGACTGCTAATTAAAAGATTGCCAGTTCAAACTCATCAGCTGCTCCACAGAATAATGCTTTAGCAGTTTGCTTTCATAAAGAATTGACTTGAGGCTTCATCTGATTAAATAATTGGATACATTGCTCTTTCTATGGAAAAATTGAAAGCATTGTTTCATAGAGACATTCATTTTACTTTTCAAATCAGCTTTATACAAAATATCTCACTGAAAGTCAAACTCAAGTCAGAACCAACTCATAGCCATCACTCTGTTGGATTTCCAAGGAGCCAGTGGTGAATTTTAACCACCTGAAAGTCAAGGTCTTTGTGATAACAGTGCAACTCCCTATGGACTAGGCTCCATTCATAGTATCTTAACACAGAAAATAACATAAATGATAAAAAAAAACAAAACAAACAAAAACAACAACCTGATAAGTGGATAAAAGTAACAGCCAGGAAATTAAAAGACAAATTACATTTTCTGCTGTCAGAGAACTCTATAAAGCAATGAAGAGAAACAATATCAGGCAGGAGACTAAGGCATGCCTGATACCGGCAATAGTATTTGCAATCACTTGCCATGCATCAGAGAGCTGAACAATGCCTAGGGATGATAGAAGGACAATTGATGCCTTTGAACTGTGGTGCTGGAGTAGAGTATTTAATATACCATGGACTGCTAAGAGAAAAAAAAAACAGGTTCATCCTAAAGAGGATGAAATGAAATGAAGCTTCTCCTTGGAGGCAAAGATTCTGAAGCTTCATCTGGCATACTTTGGACATGTTGCAAAGAGGGACCAGTCCTTGGAGAGGGACGTCATGCTTGGGAGGTTGGAGAGACAGCACAAGAAAGGAAGACCCTCAAAATGGATAGATTTAGTGATTGGAAAAATGGGAGTAGGTGCGTGAGATTGGTACAGGATAGAGCAGGGTTTAGGGCTGTTGTACATAGGGTTACTATGAGTTGCAGGTGACTTGATAACACATAACAACAACAGCAACAACAACAACAACAACTTATGCAATAGATGATTATTCAGCAATAAAAAGATTCTCCTCATTCACAGAGTAACAAGATAAATCTCAAAACCAGTATTCAAAATGTCTGCTTTTTGTATAATCACTATATGATTTTCTTCCTCTTTTCCCTCATTGCTGATTGGAGTTGATTCATAGCTTTCCCTCCAGCTATGGAGGCCATACTTTGTTCAGGAGGAGATTTCTCATCTTTCTCCCATGAAGCCGCGGATTGACTTTAATCATGAACCTTTAAATTAGTAGCACAAGTACCTATGCAAACAGAAAATACAAATTCATAGTGGAACAATATAATATTAAAGGTTAGTAGTTTATAGAATGCCACAAAAGTTTATGTTAAAAAATGGTTAGAAAAGTATTTTACAAAAAAAAAAGCATTTTACATATTGTGATGAAAATGGTTTACATCATACTCATCTTTGTGGTTTTACATGTATATATAGTTTTAAAAACTAAAAAAAAAAAAACACTTCTTCAAAATTGTTCTCTGTAATTTGCACCTCAATAAATCTGGTTTTTAAAAGGGAATTAAATTATTATAGAACACCACAAAGCTTAAAGGATAGGTAAGAAGTGTTCAAGACATTTGTTTCTGCAACACTTAATCCTTTTCCTTGATAAATACATTCTGATACAAATGGAATATTTGAAATGATGCACTTTCCATTCAGAACTAATTATTGTTCTTATGAGATGTCATTGAATTGATTTTTCCACTCATAGTGACCTCATCTGACAGAGAAAAATCACTCCACTGGCTTTTCTAAGCTCTAGTTTTTACAGAAGTAAACCATTATGTTTTCCTGTTAGTGTACAAAGTTTAGCAGATGAATGTTTAAATACTGAGGCACCAGGGATCATTAAACTTATTAAAGACTGAATCAACGAATGGAGAAGAATGAAATGCAAGGAAAATTGATGATCTCTAAAATGCCATTATGTCTTATGCTTAAACATTGCTATGAAGGTCTGTTCCTCTACCATTCATAGGGTTTTCAGAGGCTTATTATTTAAGAATTGGGTGGTCAATTCTGCTTCCTAGTCTGTCTTAATCTGCAAGCTCTACTAACACCTATCCACCATGAGTAAATCTTGTGGCATTTGACACACCAGTTACATAGCTTTTAGTATCACAACTCACAAATCATCTTAGTACAGCAAACTTACAGACAAGTGCTGTACCAATTAGAATAATGTTCTTCCTAAAAATAATAAACTGACAATTTAGCTTCTAACTATAATAACAAATCAGTCTTCACTCCAGGCCTGAGGGCCACAGGTCAGAGGCCACAGGCCGGAGGGCCCAATTGACTTAATCACAACAGCAGGCCCACTCAGTCTTTATTTGGTTTAAATGACACATTTCCAGCCCGTAACTGATTGTTAATAAATAAAACTACCAAACAAGTCATACCTGATTGTTAATTAAATAAAAAAGACCAAACATCTCACACTTGATATAGCCTTCAATATCGATTGCATCTCAAGGTCAAGAAAACAGAGATTCTGACGACTGGACCGATAAGTAACGTCATGATAGATGGAGAAAAGAATCAAACCATCAGCAATTTCATCTTGCTTGAATCCACAATTAACACCCTTGGTACCTTCAGTCAGAAAATCAGAATTCGTATTGCACTAGGAAAATCTGTAGTTAGGGAGCTATACAAATTATTGAGGAGTAATGCTGTCTGTTTGAAAATTAAGGTGAATCTGATTCAGCCCATGGTATTTCTGGTCACTCTCTGGGATGAACTTATTTGTTCTCTTAGCAGTCCATGGTATGTTCAGTACTCTTCTCCAACATCACTGCTCTATAGGATGAACTTGTGTGTTATCTTAGCAGTCCATGGTATATTCAATACTATTCTCCAACACCACAGCTCAAAGGCATCAATTCTCCTTCTATCATCCCTAGTCATTGCCCAGCTCTCTGATGCATAGCAAGTAATTTGCAAAGACTATGGCCTGTATCAGGAACACCATAGACTCCATACTGACACTGTTGTTCTTCAGTACTCTGAAGAAGCCCCTGACAACAGATTTTCCCCAATGTAATTCATCTTTTGATTTCCTGGCTGCTGATACCAATAGTGTTAATTGTGGAGCCAAGCAAACTGGAGCTGTTAAAAATATCATTTTCTTCACTCTCCATCATGATCCTACCGAATCAGCTCAGTGGTGAGATTCTTTGTTTTCTTCATGCTGACCTACAGTCCATGTTTAAGGATGCCTATAGCTTTCTTCTTTTCCCCTGAATAACAACTATTCCAAATCTTTTTTATTTCAACAAGAAGGAAAAATATTATTTCCAATAAATAAAAATCATGTGAGGAAAAAAAGCACATTAATATTGTACTATATATGGGACTAGTAGCAGAGGAATGCCTATCTGTGTTTCATTAACTATGCAAAGGCATTTGTCTTTGTGGATCACAACATATTTTGGTTAACACTGAGAAAAATGGGAATCCCAGAACACTTGATTGTTCTTATTATACTTGGACCAGGAAGTAGTCCTCAGAACAGAGCAATGAAACACTGCATTGTTCACAGTCAGGAAAGGAGTGTGTCAGGGATGCATCCTGTCTCCATAGTTTTTCAATCTACATGCAGAATAGATCATTCAGGAAGCAGGATTTTATGAGGAGGAATGTGGCATCAGGATTAGAAGAAGACTCATCAAAAACCTACGCTATAGAGATGGCACAACTTTGCTTGAGGAAACTGAGGAGGATCTGAAGCACTTTCTACAGAAGGTCAAAGACTGTAGTCTTCAATATGGATGGAAGCTCAGTATCAAGAAAACAAAAGATTCTCACCACTGGCCTAATTGATAGATTGATAGATGAAGAAGAGTTTGAAGTTGTTAAAAATTACAGCTTGCTTGGTTCCACAATTGACACTTTAGCACCAGCAGTCAGGAGATCAAAAGACAAATTGGGAAAGTCTGCTCTCACGGACCTCTCCAGAATGCTGAAAAGTAACAATGGTGTCAGTCTAGAGACTAAGATGTGACTAACTCAGACCATGGTCTTTACAATTGCTTGCTATGCATCAGAGAGCTGGACAATGACTTAGGATGCCAGAAAAAGAATCGATGCCTTTGAGTTGTGGTGCTGGAGAAGAGTCTTGAACATAACATGGACCACCATAAAAACAAATAGGTCTGTCTTGGAGAGGGTGAAACCAAGTTTCCCCTTGGAGGCTAGGAATTTGAAACTCTTTCTAAAAATGTTGCAGGAGAAACTCTTCCTTGGAGAAAGACATCATGCTCAGAAGTGTGGAGGGACAGCACTAGAGAGGAATACCCTGAAAGAGACAGACTGATAAATAGCTGGGGCTATGGGGTTTGGTGTTTTGGAATTAGTGAAACTAGCTCAGTTGTTCCTATGGGTCACAGGCGATTTGACGGCACATAACAACAACAAAAAAGCAAACAAGGTGGGCCTTGAATTTCTGTGTATGACTAGACAACTTACTAAACATTCTTGATTCTTCTCCTAATTCTATTTTTATTTTATTTATTGCCTCATAGGAAAAGTTTGACAATTTCTTAAGGCCTTTGCAATCTAAAAATTGTAACTTTCCAAAATTCATCTGCTTTTGCTCCTATCCCTTAATAACACATTTGGGACCTGTTTTGAACACTACTGACAACTTAAGGGTTCCAGCATGTTATTTTTGAAAAGTCTTCTAAGTTATGTCACAAAATTACTGACTTGAGACTGAGAATTTGCCCACAGGCATGCATAATTAACATTTTATCAATTATTTATTAAATTTGGAGATTGGATGCACTGTTTTTCCTACCAAATTCTGAGACATATTCTTGATAATTAATCATACCACTCTGGAAATATAGTAGAAGGTTATGAAAACATTGTGATTGAAGAATAATATTTAATTTAAAAGGGATAATTAAGATAAAGCTTTAGGTAAAATATTAAATTAGGTTATCTACATTAGATCACATTGATCAAAAACTCTATAAATATTCACAAGTTAAGACTATAAAAATAAAAAAAATTACTGGCATGATGTTGGAGAAAAATGTATAATGCTCATTAGCCATATCAATGAATATTTAAGAAATGAGTAGCTGAGGTGAAAATATAAGTAAATTATCTAAATATGGAAGCAATTTGGGACATATTTTCTCTTGCCCCAAAGTTCCTAACATTTAAGTGAATGACATTGGGGTATGTGACACAATTTTGAAAGTTTTAGTTATAAACAGGTATAAAAGTATAGACATCAATATAACAATCATATTTATGCATTTTTGTTTTTTTCAGTTAGAAAAATAAGAGGATTAAACTGATTCTATATCATATTTCACACATTTCAGAAACATAAAATTTTCAGATTAGTGTAATCAAAACTAGAAACTATATCAGAATGAAGTTATTATGTACTGTTGAGTCAGATTGACCTATGGCTGAGACTCGACAGGTTTTCAGCTATAGTATGCACCATGGTCATTTTTCTTCGACAGAGCAGTTCGTAAATTTTAATCATGTGCCTTTGAATTGGTAGTGCAGCTCCTCATCACTAGACTACCAGAGTTCACACTTTCTCTCTTTCTCTCTCGCTCGCTATATATATATATATATACACATAAAAAATTATAAATTAGATACATAATACATAAAGAGAAGTAAATAGCTAATTAGATATAGAAATAATTTTAAATACATTTTAATTACTATGATATAATTATATCTTATCGTTAATAGTCGATAATTATATTATTCATATTGTTATTGTTGTTGTTGATTGCCATTGAGTCATGTACAAACCATAGCGACCCTATGAACAAAAACTTGAGGCCTTTCTATAACTATCATTTCTCCAAGTTCATAGAGTTCCCAGAGGCATGTGGTTTAGGTTTAGGAAGTAGACGTCACTCCTGTTTCCAAACCTGTCTTAAACTGGGAGGTCCACCTAACACTGTCCACCATGGGAAGCCAAATATTTTAACCTTTTTTAATATATAATAGATTTTGCTAGAACTTCCAGAGTAGGAAACAAGTCCTGGCATTCTGATTTCAGGAAAAAAATAGAGAAAACTTCATGAATAACAGTAAAACATTATCTGCTATACTGCTATGAGATAAGCCTTCCAGGTGTTCTGGCACTTTAAAGTTGACTGTAGAAGCTCTTACTTTTAAAAGTAGAGTCAACCTTAATAAAATGGATGAAGTATAGTTTTCACAACTTCCTTTACTACTATGACGTGACTCAAAATAAAACGTAACAGCCGCAAATGTCCCTTAATAACTGGAATTTAGAATGAATAAAGTATGAATTAAGGAAAATATGCAGTCACTGAAATGAATTGGGTAAGAGGAAGATTGATGTCATTTTGGAATGGATAATCAGAAGACCTACTGTGACAGCAACAGCCAATGAAAAGGAACAACATTGCTTTCTCCAAAAGCCAAAATATAACATTGACTATATCTCATCTGAAATTAGAGAGCATCTCGATAATAAACTTGACACAATAATTTTCAAAAATCAGAAGGGTGGTGAGATGATACCAAAGATATCAGACACAATGGAAACAAACTATCATTAAAAAGGAAGAAAGAAAACAGGGATCTCAGAAGAGAACCTGCATTTTTGTTTGTTTATTTAGAAAGAGTAGTAGTTAAAGCAATTAGAAACAGGAGTGGCATCCACTTACTAAACAACATGCTTCTGGAAACTCTATGAACTTTGATAAATGTTACAGAGGAGTTTTAGACCTTTTGTTCATAGGGTCATTATGAGTCGTGCTCGACTCAACGACAATCAAAGACAACAACAATAACAACAGTTAAAGCAAAACAAATAGGGAAGGGATGATGAAGCAAAAAAATCTGAAAAGGAGATATCACATGACAGCTCAAGAAGCAAAAATCTGTAGTTTCAAAACTAAAACACAGGTTGTTATTGTTATGTGTCATCAAATTGCCTGAAATTCATACCAACTCTGTGAATATTTGCTCTGAAACCTGCCCTACACTGAGCCAATCTCATCATCTCTGACAAACTTTTTTTCATTTCTCCAGTCACTGAATCAATCCATCACATCCTGGGTCTTCCTCGTTTGCACTATTCCTCCACCTTTGCAAATATGAAGTCCCTCTCCAAGGACCTGTCTCTTTTGGCGATGTGCCCAAAGTATGTGAGACAGAAACTCAAAATCCTTACCTCCAAGGGACAGCTTTGTTTCACCCTCTCCAGGCAAACTTGTTTTCTTAGCAGTCCATGGTATGCTCAACACTCTTCTCTAGCACCACAACTCAAAGGCATCAATTCTTCTCTAATCCTTATTTATTGTCCAGCTCTCAGATCCATAGCAAGTAACTGTGAAGACTATGTTGGGTATTTCTAAATATTAATGAAATGATGAAAATGCTAAACTCTTCAAATGCTATATTAAAACCTTCTTTGAGGAAAATCTAAATGACACAAAACATATTGAAAGAAACTGAAATGTGTACACGGAACCAATGTACCAAAACTGTTGGCTAATATTCAGCCATTTCACAAAGTAGCATATAGTCAAGAAAACATTACACTAAGGAAAGGGGTAAAATCTGCAGTAATTTCGGTTGAAACAGAAATTGATAGAATGCCAGTTGAGATATTTTACCAACAAATGCAATGATAGAAGTTCCTCTCACTTTCAACAAGAAATTTGAAGACCAATTGCGTTTATAAAAAAAAAAATCTGATGAGATACAGAAATTATCATTAGTATTATTTGCAAGGAAATGTTTTCTAAATGTAGCACAACATTTATTCAATTGTGGATCAACAAAGAAGAGCCATAAATTCAAACCAGATTCTCTAAAGGATATGGATAAGCAACATGGCTCATATTTCTGTTCTGAGATGGCCCTTTGCGGTAAAGTAGAAAACACCAAAATATTGGCTACACAAAAGCATGTAATTGAATGGCTAATACAAGTTTTCCATAGCATTGTAAAGAACAGGAATTCTTTATTATTATCATAAGGAACTTCTACATAGATCTGGAGATAATATTATCAATAAATTAAAAGAATACTATGTGGCTTAAAATTTTAGAAGATGCAGACCAGAGTTAAATTCCCTTAGCCAAGCTGTATGTTGCATGATAATCCCCAGAACTCTCAATATAAAGAAGAATATTTTTTAAAAACACATCCCCGCCAACCAAATAAACAAAACCCAAAACTAAGTGAAGTAGGGAAGAGATATGGATGGGGAAGGGAAGAAAATGTGAAGTGGTATGAGTGAACGAAACCTAAGCATTCTGTAAACTTTTTATAAAACACAATAAAATTTCTTAAAAAAAGAATAGAGATTACTCATTAATAACATGTCATAAACAAAGGCTACAACATTGTTGGGCAAAAGGAAAGTTTACATGAAGCTTTTACTGAGGAAGATTATAAACTATCCCTATAGTGTGATTATTGTTCTGTGCCATTAAGTTAACTCTGACTCATAGTGATCTAAAACGACTCTATTCTGAGTCAATTTCATCATCTCTGATACACCTACCCTTATTTCTCCAGTCACCTAGTCAATCCATCTCATTGAGTGTCTTCCACTGCTGTGCTATCCCTCCACCCTTCCAAGCATGATGTCTCTCTCCAAGGACTGGTCCTTCCTTGTAATATGTCCATCTTAAAATAGAGAAAATAAAAGCTTTCCCAACCAAATCAACAAACAGTCTCACAATAAACAGAGAAAGGTTTGATGGTGTCAAGCATTTCCTGTTACTTAGATCCAAAAACAATACTTGTTGAATATTGTTGAGTACCATCAAGTTGAAATCAATTCACAGATGATCTCATGAGTTTACGGAGGCAGTAAACCACACAGGAAGAGATAATGGATTCAAACTATGTATCCTTGGGTCAACAGTGCAATTCCTAGGTATTGGTGAAATGAAATGTGTTGGAATGGGATAATATGAATCAGATAATCAATCATATCATCTACTATGCTAGAGATGAAAAGGTCAGAAAAAATGGAGTCACTTTTACAGTTTCTAGATCTCTCTTTAAATACAATGTTGTGGATGATAGGATAATATCCACATGCATACAAAGAACACCTGTTAAAACTACTATCATTCAAATACATGCACCCTCAATCAGGGTCAAAGAGGAGGAAACAGAAGATTTCTACCAACATTTGCAGTTGGAAATCAATAGAACATCAACCAAGATACTTTGATAATGATTGGTTATTGGAATGCAAAAATTAGGAACAGAGAAGAAGGATCAGTATGTGGGAATGACAACTTCTTCAACAAACGGTGCTAGAAAAACTGGACTTTCACCTTCAGAAAGCTGAAACATGATCCACATCTCACACCAGACACAAAAATCAACTCAAGGTAGATCAGAGACCTGGGAATAAAGTTCAAAAGCATAACATTCATAAGAGACAAACTAGGATCAAGCTTAGAAGTGCAAGTCTAAGGTATAAAGAGATTGCCAAATACATCCAAAAATGCACAATCTGAAAGGATAAAATTGATGATGGGACTTTCTAAAGATTAAATCCATGTGTACATCAAAACCTTTTTCCAACTGAGAACAAACATTTGATAATGTCATCTGAGACAAGAGTTTCATAACAAAAGTTTTATGGAATACTCCTGGGCCTCCACAAGAAAATTACTGATAATCCAATTACAAAATGGTCAAAAGACATGGAAATAATTTTCACAGAGGAAGATATTCGAATGGCAAACAGACACATGAAGTAATAAAAAAGTATTCCAAAGCAGTTAAAAGTAATAAAGTTTGTTTCAAGGGAACTATTAAGTTTGACAAAGACTATTGTATATTTGTCTTTTATGTAAATGTCTCTGTTTTTCATAATCAACTGTCTTCCAAAAAAGATCTAGGACTGGAGAAAAAAAAAGCATATTTTCTACAAATACTTATTGTATATCAGTTCTATCATTCTCAATAAAGGAAAATTTTTAAGATAATTTTTGATATTTTGAAAAAATGTTATTCAATAGACTTTGATTACTTAAATAGTAAAAATAGATTCTAACTAGTTG
>NW_006399897.1:587214-593755 GCF_000299155.1 Elephantulus edwardii | reverse complement strand
TTTATGTTTAGAATAAGGTGCTATTAGTATATCTCTCAAAGTATTTAATAATAATTATTTTTGAGACTAAACAAGATTTTATTCCATTTGGTCTTATTTTCTGAGCTTATTAAAAAACAGGCTCAGTATAATGATAAGTAATAATTACATATTCATAACATAAATAAAATGTACATGTTATTTGCACGCATGTACTACAATTTATAGAATTTTTTTAGGCAGTTCTAGGTTGCAAGGAGAAACTAGTTCTTGGAGAGAAACACCATGCTTGAAAGGGAAGAGGGACAGCGCAAGAGAAGACCCTGGATGAGATTAATTGACTTGGTGACTGGGGTAATATGGGTAGATGTGTAAGAGCTGATGAAATTGCTCAGGATAGAGCAGTGCTCAGAGCTATTGTCCATAGGGTTGCTATGAGTCAGAGTTGATGCAATGGCATATAACAACAGGTTGCAAAAACTAATTTTTTTTCCTTTTTGTGGCTTTTATAGGATTTATTTTATTCCATATATATCTCTTGAATGAAATTTAATTTAATTATACGTAATTGAACCTATGTGAATTTTATCTAAATCTTTGTTGAGGAGTGAAAGAAAAAATAATTTTATAGCCCAAGAGATTCAAACATACAAATAAGTGAGATTTCAAAAACTAAAAATGTTATAATTTAAATATAAGATAATTTTTTTCTTTCCTAAATTATTTTGTTAACTTAGGAAACTTTTGTTAGCCTTTTGAAGGAATGAATGTTTTGGTGGGTGTTTTTTTTTTCTTATTTACTTCTGGTAATAAAACATTATTTATAAAAATATGCCTTTCAATTACATCTAGCAAAGTGGAGAACACCTAGAAACTTTTCATCATATTATTCAAGGTCAACATTCTCACTTTCTTCAACAGGAAGAAAAAATAAAAAGAAGAACAAAAAATGAGAAAAAAAATACAATTATATTTTAACAATCGTTAAGTATCCAGAAGACATTACTTTTCAGGGTATATCCTACTGTGTGATTTATATCCTCTGAAAACTCACTGGAGGATCAGTTTTGAGTCGATTCTAACATTATGGTACTTAATGAAAACAAAGCAAAATAAGAACTTGTAAAAGACAAGTTTTAAAAACAAAAAAAAAAAACTATGTAATAATTATGTTTGTAAACCACCATGGTTAATATTAAGTATTAACATATAACTTGGTTGGAAAGTATCTACTTCTGTTCTTCAAAAATATGTGTTTAAGTCCTAAAATCTATGACTGTAAATATGACTTTCTTCAAAACAGAGGTTTTGTTATATTAATTAGGTCACGTGGAAGTAGTATGAATCCTAAACCTAGAAGCTTCTGACAAGTGTCACACACAGACAGTGTGATGATAGATGCAAATAATTCCCAGGATGTCAAAGAGCTAATCACAGGGAGGGACTGCCTTTGAGTTAGTTGATTGCCTGATTTAAACTTCTAGTTTATAAATATGTAAAACTATGAATTTATTTTCTTTAAAGGCACCCACTTAATTTTACATCATTACCAGGAAAGTAAAACACTTATAAAATATTTCATATTAACTGAAAATTTTTTTAAAACAGGAAATAAATTTAAACTTGCCGTGAACACGCCAATGCTTAGTATTGAAGATCTGAGGAAACAAAAACAGAACCACCGTTTAGAAGTGTTGTTTGTTTGCTTTCTTGTTTCTATTATTGTTTTCAATTATTGTGGTTAGTATACTCCATTCACATGCCTTCAATTATATGAACAAGAGATTGTACCAATTTTATCCGGGAAATTGTTGTTATTGAGTGCGGTCAAGTTGTAGACGACTATAGCAACTCAGTGAACGAAAGACCTGAACACTTGTATAACTTTCATCTTTTTTCCATTCTCATTGAGTTTCCAGAAGCAAGCAATTTCATATATAGATGCCACTCCTGCTTCCAAGTTTAAATCGGGAATTTCCACCAAACACTGTCCACCACGGGTAATCATTATCGCGTTTGACACATCAGTGTCACATGCGTTTAGCACCGCAGCAACCACGAGTTACCTCTGAACAGCAAATGGACAGACCAATACTATACCACTAAGAAGAATTTAATGAGTAGAGGGTGATGAAGGAAATGGGAAAGATCCAGTGTGAAAAACAATGTATAGGTACTCTTGAAAGAAATCAGTATTTTTTTTAAAAAAAAAGATAATAGTCTGGCCTTGAAACACTCTAAAACAGTGTATTACTTCAGCAATTGAGTTAAGTTTATTTCTTTTAAAAATCCTTTTAAAAGTCATTGACCTGGGCTACCAGGAGAACCAACATGAATATTCATACTACACAGTTTTATATGCACTGTATAAAGTGTAAAAACCTAAACTCTGCCAATGCAGGGAAAATAAATTTGTATTCTTTCCTCTGGTTAAGCAACATAAAAAAAAATCATCTGATGAAAAATGATGAAATGAACATCTCACTCAAGGCTTTACTTGAATGTGAGCATTTGGATCTTTCTGATGATGGCAGAGTTTTAGCATGACTGACAGTTTCAACTAAAGATTTCTTCCACAAGTTTTATACAGAATAATGAGTGCACCGCCCCTCCCTCAGGTTGCCTTGGCAATTATCTAGTATTGTGGCTCATTGGGTCTGAGCTGGTCAGAAAGCCAATTTAATAAACTACAGAAATGCCTTTGGCTAAATTATGGTCTTAGAGGAAGGCAATGAGAACTACTCAAGGGTATCTGATGACAGTCCTTGGATTACAATAGTTTGTGCCCAAACTAAGGCAAACGCCTCCCCGTCAGAAAGTTCCAGGTGTTTCTTTTTTGCTTTTTTTTTTTAAAGTGATAACAACAAAACTTCGGTTTTTGGGAAAACAAACTCAATGCTTGAAACAAAGAAAAAAATCTTTAAAAAAAATCTCAAAAATATTCAAACTAACCAAAAACCTACCACTTAAATTGCATATCACCATATGTTGTTGATGATTTTATGAGCAATCGAGTCAACTCAGAGCGAACCTATGTACAATAGCCCTAACCCCTGCTCTGTTCTGTGCCAGTCTCTTGTCTCTGACACACCCACCCCCATTACTCCAGTCACTAACTCAATCCACCTCATAAAGGGTCTTATTCTCCTGTGCTGTCCCTCCATCCTCCCAAGCACGACGTCCCTCTCCAAGGACTGGTCCCTCATTGCAACATGTCCAAAGTATATCAGGCAAAACTTCAGAACACTTGCCTCCAAAGAGCAGCCTGGTTTAACCCTCTCAGTATGAACCTGTTCATTTTCTTAGCAGTCCATGCTATAATCAATACTCTTCTCCAGCACCACAGTTAAAAAGCCATCAATTCTCCTTATATCCTCCCTAGTCATTGTCCAGTTTTCTGATGCATTGTAAGTCATGGAAAAGACCATGGCCTGTATCAGGTGCACCTTAGTATCCAGAGTGACACCATGGCTCTTCAGTACTCTGGAGAGGTCTCTAACAGGAGACTTTCCAATCGTTATACATCTTTTCATTTCCTGGCTGCTGGTGCCAAGAGTGTTGACTGTGGAGCCAAGCAAACTAAAGCTGTGAACAATCTCAATCTCTTCACCATCCATCCTGATGCTGCCAATTGACCTAGTGGTAAGAATCTTTGTCTTCTTGATATTGAGCATCAATCCATATTGAAGTCTGCAGTCCTTGTCCTTCTGCAGCAAACACTTTAGGTGCTTTTCAGTTTCAGTAAGCAGTGTTGTATCATCTGCATAACACTGATTATTGATGAGTCTGCCACCAGTCCTGATGCCATACTTCTCCTCATAGAGCCCAGGCTCCCAGATAATATGTTCTGCATATAGGTTGAAAATGTATGGAAATAGGACACATCCCTGGAATACAGCCTTTCCAATTTTGAACCATGCGGTATTTCCTTGCTCTGTTCTGACAACTCCCTCCTGGTCCAAGTATAGGTTTCACATTAGCAAGATCAAGTTTTCTGGGTTTCCCATCTTAGTCAGACACAGTTTGTTGTGATCCACACAGTCAAACACCTTTGCATAATCAATGAAATACAGATAGACATTCTTCTGGTAGTCCTGCTTTCAGTGAAGAACCATCTAACATTAGCTACAATATCCCTAGTACCACGACCCCTTCTAAGCACAGCCTGGACTTCTGGAAGTTCTCTGTTGATGTGCTGTCGGAGTAGTTTTTGGATAATCTTCAGCAAAATCTTGTTTGCATGTGACCCACACTCTGTTGGGTCACCTTTCTTTGGAATGGGGGCAAATACAGGTATCTTCCAGTGAGCTGGCCAAGTGGTTGTCCTTCAGATTTCTTGGCACAGTTTGGTGAGCACATCTAGGGCAGCATCTGTTAGTTGAAATATGTCAATTGTTATACCATCTATGCCTGGGGCCTTATTTTTTGCCAGTTCCTTCAAAGAAGCTCAAACTTCTTTCTTCAACATCATATGCTATTGTTCATATGTTGTTTCATGAAATTTCTTTGTCTGCCAATTCCTTTTGGTAAAGTGACTATACATTTTTCCACCTTTTCTTAATATTTCCTGGATCATTTAATAATTTTCCCCTCAAAGAATAAGTCTGTAATGAATTATGTGATGAATAATAATACCCTTTCTAGCAAGTGAAAAATTATAGTTAGGCAGTAGATTAAATGCTATTTAATAGTTTTAGCAATATATTATTTTAAGTGAGTTAATTTCAACTAAATTAAATATACTAGGTTTCATTGATTTAGTTAGCAACTGTTGACAGAAAACATAGTTGAAATAGCAGTATCTTAATATAATGCTTTGTATTTTCTGAGTTTTCTAATTTGCAAGGTGACTAAAGGGTCTGAAGATGGTTTTCCTGAGTTTACTCAGTGTTTGGCAGAGTGACTCAGTCAAGTTCAATGTAGACTTTTTTCATGTGTATGATATGGGTTTAATCTATTACATGGATTGTCTCAAAACTTACATTTTTCTCCCATCTTCTATTTATCTAGATCCATTTTTTTAATTAATTTCTTAGGATTGTGTTTTAAGATAGCAAGCACAGAGAACTTCAAGACCTCTTGATGTCACAGCACAAAAATGAAACAGAATGAACTTTATTATATTTGATTAAAAAGGAAGCAATTTACAAAGATTTTAGGAGGAAAGGAAAATATATTCTATCAGTGATAGGAGAATCAATCTAATAGTAAATCAACACAGAAACAATTTTGTTACCTTTGGAGATTATAAAATCTTTCAAATGTCTTATAATATACTGAAAAAGAAAATATGGTCCTAGGTTTATATATATCTATGTGGTATTGGGGTGTCAAATGCCCTAATGGTTACCCATGGTTGACAGTGTTTGGTGGAGCTCTAAACAACATGCCCCTCTGGAAATTCTGTGAACTTTGATGGATCACGATGGTTATAGAAAAGCTTCAGGCCTTTTGCTCATAGGATGGCTTTGAGTTGTGCTCGACTTGACCACAATCAACAACAGCAACCTAGGTACTAGCTTTACTTTTTGTCATGTTCATTAAGTTGAAGGAGTTTCGTTATAACTTGAAACAACTTTACAATTGTGTAAATATTTGATACTGTGGAATTGCATTACAGGTTAAACTTTGAAGCATTTGAAATGGTAGGCTAAAGTCTATAATGGAGTTTTAAATTCATTTTGATTCATAACATAATTTCAGAGGTCATTTGATTTCTCTCTGACCAGTTAACCTGCCATGTGGCTTTTCCATAAAGAAGACTTCAGTTAAAAGTGGATTACAACTTCCAGGAGTTAAAAAGTAAAAGCCACTTATCAGTGAGTCAGTTCACTGCAAAGTTCCTTGAAATTCTGGATGCTTAAAATCTTCACAGGAGGAGAGTGTGCATCCTTCTCCTGAGGATTCTAACTGAACTACTACACTACTAGAACTCCATCAAAGCCTAGTAAAGGACAATTTATCCGTAGTGCTGACATGGAGACCTCCATAATTATTTCCATTTGTTATAGCTCCAACTGTCATGTAGTTAGGTGGTAGGAAGTTAAGAATCAATTCAATAAACCTTTTGAACTTGCAATTGTGTATGTATCAAATCATAGTCTTTTACCTGCTTCTGTGGTTCTACCCACAACAGTAACAGATTTCAACTGCTACCAGTTATGATCTTGCGAAGGTTTTGCCTCCAAATTGAATAATTGAGAGTCATGGCCATGATTCACCAAAACGGTTTCAGCAAGATGCGAATGGTTTCCCTGATTTATATTTGTATTAACTATGTCTTAAAGGATGTTCATAGAGTCTTTTAATCTGGAATATCTTTTACTCCATAGAAAAGAACACACACAAAAAAATATCACTTCACAAATAATCTAAGGAGAGTAACTATAATTGCAGTTTATCTATCTGTATCACTTAAAAAATAATCAATTGGGGTTCTTTTTGTATAACAAACAACAGAAATGGCAATGAATGTTGGAACTTCACTATTTATTTATTGGTCTTTTTATAATCTCTATACTATGAAATATTGCTTTCTTTTTTTCTAAGAGAAATTCTTCTT
>NW_006399897.1:575122-586687 GCF_000299155.1 Elephantulus edwardii | reverse complement strand
TTCATTGTTGGTGGAAGTGTAAAATGGTGCAACCACTGTGTGGCACTTTCTCAAAAAGTTGCAAATAGAGATACCATTTGATCCAGCAATTCCACTAATGGGAATATATCCCAAAGAGACCATGGCTGACATCCCTAAAGAGACCATAAACGACATCCAAGCAGATATATGCACACCCATGTTTATTGCGGCTTTGTTCACAATACCAAGGAGTTGTAAACAACTTAAGTGCCCATCAATAAACGAATAGATAGAGAAGCTATGGTATATTCATACAATAGAATACTATGCTGCACTGAAAAACAAGGAAATATTGCTTTCTAATGGACCCAGGCACTACTGGGATTCAAACCTGGGCTTCTCAGTTTGCTAGACAGATTATTGGCTAAGCCACTGCACCAGTAGGTGGGGCTCTGGTGACAGAGCTGCAATCCCTAAGGCACACAGTTTGAATCTATCAGCTGCTCCACAGGAGAAGGATGAGCAATCTCCTCTTACGTGACTTACTGCCTCTGAAAAGCCACTGGACGGTTAGTTATGAGTCAGTTACAACTCGACAGCAAACATCACCATACAATGAAAATGCTACATTAAAATAGGTTTTCAATATTTATGATATTGTCATGTGTTGTGAAGTCAGAATCAATTTGTAGCTGATTCCCAGGTGTGTTTTAAGAGGCAGTACATCACAGGGGAGGAGATCGCCTATCCTTCTCTAGAGAGATTGGTGGATTTGAACCACATTCTTTTGAAACATACTGCGATGGGAAAGTCAGCTGTTAGGGATCTCTCCAGGATACTGAAAAGCAATGGTGTCACTCTGGAGACTAAGGTGCATCTGATACAGGCTATGGTCTTTGCAATCACTTGTTATGCATCGGAGAGTTGGACAATGACCAGGGAGGATAGAAGGAGAATTGATGCCTTTCAGCTGTGGTGCTGGAAAAATAGTATTCAATGTACCATGGAATGCCAAGAAAACATTCTTCCTGGAGAGGGTTAAACCAGGCTGCTCCTTGGAAGCAAGGATTCTGCAGTTTGTCTGACATACTTTGGACATGTTGTAAAGAGGGACAGGTTCTTGGAGAGGGACATCATGCTTGGGAGGGTGGAGGGACAGTGCAAGAGGGGAAGACCCTCTATGAGGTGGATTTATTCAGTGACTGGGGTAATTGGGATGGGCATGTCAGAGGCAGTGTTAGTGGCACAGGATAGAGCAGGGTTTAGGGCTGTTGCATATAGGGTGGCTAAGAGTCGCAAGCAACTCGACGGCATATAACAACAACAACAACAACAACAACAACAACAACAACAACAACAATAACAACCACCACCACCTTTGAAACTGTAGTGTAGCTTATTGTCATTAGGTCACCAGAGCTCCCTGTGTTTATGATTGCATTTAAAAGGAGAACACGGGACATAAGGGGTATGTGGACATGAACCTCTTTCGAAAACATCAAGAGAGAGTAAGAATAGTACAGCCCCTCACTGTTCCAGAGCAGAAAGCAGACAAAGAACTTCATGGTGCCTTTAAAGCCATACTAACAGCAAGAGGTTTGTTTATCCTTTTCTGACTCACTTAATCACAGATATGGTACCAGCAATGTGGTTATAAGGGAAGGAAGTTGGAGAGTGGGGAAAGGGAAAAGAATACCACCCAATACAAATCCAAGTTTTTGTCCACCAGTCCCAAGACACAATTCCTCAGGTAGTTTAGGTTCTGCTTTCAGTGCAGGAGTCAAATCCAACTCATCCAGCAAAGTTTGCCTCACAGTAGTTATAAATCAGCTTCTCCTTCAAGCATCTGGCAATAATAGTAAAATATGGTCAGTAGTAACCATGGTCAGTACAAAAGCAAGAAGCCTCAGGTCACACAGGTTTCTCCACAGACATGCCACAGCCTCTTCAAACTGAGGTCTTGTTTCAGTCTCTCTCAAGTCCTACTGCCTAGTAGAAGTATTCTTTATCTTAATCCCACAGCTGTTGGTGACTTGCAAGACCATGCTGATTTGCAAGACCAAGTGCCTGCAGTTGGAATCAAGAGAGTTTAAATTTAATGACTAACACCCCCAACTTTTAGGCTAACACCATAGATACTAATATTATAAAGATTTGTATTTGTTGTTATTGTTATGTCTCATCAAGTTGCTTGCAACTCATAGCAACCCTATGTACAAGAACCCTAAACACTGTTCTATCCTGTGCCAACATTGCCATCTCAAACACACTCATTCCCACCACCCCAATCACAGAATCGATCCACCTCATTGAGGGTCTTCCTCTCCTGCACCATCCCTCCACTCTCCGAAACATGATGTCCCTCCTCATTGAGGGTCTTCCTCTCCTGCACTGTCCCTCCACTATCCCAAACATGATGTCCCTCTCCAAGGACCTCTTCCTTGCAACATGCCCAAAATATGTCAAATGAAGCTTCAGAATCCTTGACTCCAAGGAGTAGCCTGGCTTCACCCTCTCCAGGACAAACCTGTATGTTCTCCTAGCAGTGCACGGTATATTCAACACTCTTCTCTGGCACCACAGTTCAAAGGCATCAATTCTCTTTCTATCATCCCTATTCACTCTCCAACTCTCTGACGAATAGCACGTAATTGCAATTATAACCTGGACCTTGTATAAAGAAGAAAAATCAATGTCTTTATTATTAATATTGTTTTATTTTTCTCCCTTCCTTTCAAGATATTATGTGAATCACAATGGTGAATTTTATGTCTATTAGGGAAAAAATAATGACATCTTATTGTGATACTTTTTGTATCAGAAGATAAAATCTAGAAAAATCCACCAACTCTTGCATAGTCTCAAAAAAGAACGATATCTTTACAACCAAGCAAAATAAAAAGAATGCCCATTAATCTTCAAAATTCTTTTAAAATTTCCTTTGATTCCTACCTCTATAAAGTCCAGGCTTCCTTTTTCTTAATGATTGTTACGTTATGTTATGTTTGTCATGTTGTATTATGTTATGCTATATTATGTTCTGTTATGTGTAGTCTTGTGTTGTGTTATGTTGTTGTTATGTTTTATATTATGTTATGTGTTGTGTTGTTATGTTGTTCTTATGTTTTATATTATGTTATGTTATGTTATGTTATGCTGTTATGTGCTATCAAGTTAGAACTGATTCATAGCTGACCCATCAGTGTGCTGTCAGAGGCAGCAAGTAGGATTGTCCACTTTTCTCCTATGAAGGAGTTGGTGGATTTGAACCATGTGCTTTTGGGTTGGTAGTACAATTATTTACTACTAGTCCATCAGAATTGTTTCATTAATACTGGGTTATACATTATTGAAATAGCTGAGGAAAACCATCTCCTTTATTGTCCTAGGCATTTTTGTCTTTCATATACATTATGAAAAAAAATCCTCAAAAGGAGAGATCAAAAGTTATTTCAATAGAAATGAAAGTATAAATGGTATATATTTAAGTCATCTGATCTACTTCAAAGCTTTTAATTATTCGTATGGCATTTAAAATCTATAGTGAATCCCCAAATTCACTTTGTTACCTTTGATCTATCATTTGAAATATTTTATTCTTAAATAAAATATGAGGCACTTTATCATCCAGAAAGGATCTATTACAGAATATACTATAAAAATGTGCAAAATAATTCTTAAAAGAATAAACTGAAGAAAAGTTTTTGGAATTATACTTTTTTTTTAAGTCATCTCAATAGAAACATTGCCGTAGTGAGGTAAGCAGCTTAAAACACTTCAAACTCCAACTCACTACCCTTGAGTCAGCTCTGATTCATAGAAGCTCATAATCTGGTTGATGATATTATAAATCATAGTGGGATACTGTCCATCTTTTACCTGCAGAGTCACTGGTGGATTCCAACCATAAGGTAATAATATTTGGATTAGTATGTTCTAAATGTCTTGGGTTTAATATTCAAAATTTTCTTTCCTACCCAAAAGAGTAACTTTGTTTTATGTTGAAGTAATTATTGTATTAAAGAGAAAAATGCTATGCACTTGGGTGGGTATATGTGAATGGAGTGTGTTAGCCTATCCACAGGGGGATTGATCAGTCACACCTTTTACAAGGAGACTGGCTAGTCTTGCCATTGAATTGAGCAAGCCAGAGTGAGAGACAGACAGATTTTTCTAGTGTTATTGAAGAAACGTAGGACAACCTTCTTGCTCCAGCTTTATCCACAGGCAGCAAGACTTATGGCTTAAAAGAAGGCTTGATTTGAGATGAGGTGGAGCGGAGGGGCAAAAGGGTAGGGAGAAAAAAGTCCATATTGGCAGGACTGAAGACTTTGTTGGACAATTTGAGGAAGGGAGGAAAGACAATATTGTCAGGCTGAGAACTTGAGAACAATGGTCTTGAACCATGGGGCTCAGGGCTGAGGTGCGCGCATTTCAAGGGCTGTCTTGGCTATATTGTGTTACTAATCTGGATTACATACCTTTTAACTTCATCAGATTTTGGAATAAGTAAAAAGTAAGATTGTTGTCGAGATGAGCAGAAAGAGGTATGGGAGTGTGAGGAACATGTTGGGCTTCATGAGAATTGGTTTTCTGTTATGGATACTGTTGATGGACACAATTCCCCTTTGTGCAGTTGGTAGAGGTCAGACATGACCATGTAGCCCTTCTTCTTTTTACACATGTGTAGGCTACAATAACAAACTTTCCTGGATTAAATACATGTTTACTCAAACCCCCAGACTATGATTATATCGTCTTTAATCTGTGGACCATCTGCTTAAAGATTTTAACCAGGTTCTATGCCTTGGTCTCAAGGTTCTAATTCAACATGAGTTTTCTAACATTTGACTAGGCACTGTAACAGATAACATGAAGTTTTACGTTTTCTCTAAGCATGTCCTAATTTCTAAAATAATATTTTTATTAAAACATTTATACTTAATATTTCCTCTGTCATTTTATTATTCATTGTTTCTTAGGGTAAAAAACCATCTCTTAAAGAATTAGTACTACTTCATAATAGTCATAGGTAATAATCTTCTAATTTAGTCTACCTTTTTAAATGTAATTACTACTCAAAAATTGGTAAGTAATTTTTGATATGGCAATAACATTAAATGCTTCTTTTGGGGGGTTGATACCATATATTGTTTATTTGTAGTGTGTAGTTTTAATTTCATTAAAAGTCAATTTTAACTAGCTGGGGTAAATTACTAAGCACAACTAATTCTGGGATGATAATTACGTACTGCCCTGTAAATGACAAATTTTTTTTATTTTTTTTTAAATTACAATTTTTGTATATTTTTTATCTAGTAATAAAAACTTTTCAGATATCCTTTTCAGTGATATGAGTTAGCTAAATGGTCAACTACTGGCTAAAAGCTAGTGGTGAGAACCTAGTCATAGACATTTTTTTTAATTAATTTCACTGAACATTTACAGAGATTTTGGATTTCTATTCATTCATTGTTGCACTTTTCTCCCTGCCCACCTCACCGCCACCCCAGTTCATTCTTCTCCTTGAAAAGCAAAAGAAAAAAAAAATCCTTCATTGGTATACAATCCTCCTGCACCCCCACCCCCCCGACCCCTACTCCAAGTATACTCCACTCTGCAACCCTCATTCCGGACTCTTATGATAATCATAATGCCCTAAAATACATTACTTTTAAACTCTTCTCTCCCTCATTGGCTTCAATGCAGTATACATAATTTATCCAGTTTTTCTCAGTCTTACCCCCACCCTGATGTCAGCCTCATTCTAGAACAGTGGCACCATACAGTATTTGTCCTTTTGTGATTGAGACATTTTGAAAGAAATTCCTTGTGATCTGCTTCCAGAGATCACCAACTTGAAGACACAATGGAGAAATTCTACTCTGAACATATGTGGAGCTATCAGTCGGATTCTCAGTAACAGCAATAGCAAGGACCTTGATTTAAAGTTGTTAACACATTAGGAAACAAAACAAGTTAAAAAAAAAAGACAAGATAAAATACAGATTTCTTTTCCTTCTTTGGGTACTGCAGAACAGATCTTTTTTGTTCTATGAATTGACTAATATCTGTCCCTATATATTTTATTGCTTATTGTACTCGACTCAACAACACCTAATAATAACAACAGTTCCATATATGGAACTGAGGTGGCTTAATGATGAGAATTTGTACAAAGCCGCTCCAAGGCAGAAAGATGGCTAAACTTCTCCTACGGATTTTAGTGCCTCTGAAAACCCAATGGAGGGTCAATTACAAGATGGATACAAACTGACAGTACACTACAGCAAATAACAATGTACTGTATAGAAATCCTGACTAAGAAGTCACATGACCATGGTTTGTTAATTTTTTCCTTAGTTATTTCTGTTTACTTTTAGCTAAATGAAAAATAACTTTTGTATAAATGATTAACACACATCTCCACTATATTCATTCACTTTTAAAATAGAAATTAATAGTTGTTTCTATTGAATCATTTTAATCTAATCTTATGTGACACAATATTCAGGGTTTAACTACATATCCTGTAGAATTTCAGTAAACAAGACTCTTCATTTCTTTATTTGCTCACAGAAGCATTGAAATATTGAAGTAATTTTATAGATTATAAAGCCACTGTATTTCTAAGACTCCAGTGAAATCACAGTGTCCATAAACTGTGATAATGGCTAAAAGGAGCTATTTTCAAATTGATAGCTAGACAATCAGGTCCTCTAGTGTCCTAGTGGTCAGTAGCTGCTCTGCCAACTTAAAGGAATGAGATTTGAACTCACCAGATGCTCTGTGGGAGAAAGATGGAAAATCTCTTGTGGTATTTACTGCCTCTGAATATTCACTGGACAGTCATAAGTTGGTTCTGACTCAATGGTACGTTGTTGTGCGGTCGTTAGGTGTCCTCGATTCTCCCGTGACTCATAGCAACCCTATGTATAATAGCCCTAAATCCTGCTCTATCCTGTGCCAATCTCACTCTCTCCAACACATTTACCCCAATTACTCTAGTCACTGAATCAATCCATCTCATCAAGGGTCTTCCTCTCCTGAGCTGTCCCTCCACTCTCCCAAGTATGATGTCCCTTTCCCAGGACTGGTCCCTCCTTGCAACATGTCCAAAGTATGTCAGACAGAGCTTCAGAATCCTTGCCTCCTAAGAGCTGCCTGGCTTCATTCTCTCCAGAACAAACCTGTTTGTGTTCTTAGCAGTTGTATCAAAAACAAAAAACAAGAGATGCATTAGAGTAAAGGACTGTTGAGCACCTTTCAAAAAGTAGCCACCAAAATCTGTGCAGACATTAATTCTACCCTGCTTAAGATCAACTTGATGACAACTATGTAAATAGACTGAAGTCAGAAGCTGTATTTTATTTGCCGATAACAACTTAATATTTTGTTATGAGATAATTTTAATAAACAAATAATTTACTTTCCAGCAAAAAGAGTATTACTTTTAATTATATTTAATTTTAATGGTTATATATCAGAATTAGTCTTTTAATAACTCTGAACATTGCTTTGAATTTATTTTTTCTTACTATTTAAACATAAAAACTCAAATAGACTAAATTTAAAGTAAATTTTGTGTTACTTAAAAAAACAAAAGATAGATAATACTTCACACAATTCATTCCACATGCCTCTGATTTTTCAAATGGAAAAAAAGCATGAAGTTGTTAAATATTTCCTCTTGGATCCACAATCAACATCCTGGGTACCAACAAGATAAGTGTTAGTCTGGGCAAGGAGGGCCAAAGAAAAGAATGAAGAATTCAGAACTCAAATGCTGATGGCCTTGCCTGCTTCAGATAAGAAGGCAAATGGCCTTGCCTGTCTGGCTAAGCTAGTAGGTGGCTCGTAAATCATAATGGAATGTCCCTCCATAAAGACTCTTTAGAAAAATCCTCCCCAGTAAGTTCACAGTGTGACTTCCCATTCTGCCTCTCCAGGATGAGGAACTCACCCGGGAGCACCCCTTTCCCCCCTTTAATAAAGCTGCATTAAGTTTTCTCTCGTTCTCTCTGATTTCTTCTTTAAGTCCACTAACCTAACCTAGCTTAACAAGAAATCAAAAGATGTGTCACCTTAGGAAAATCTGCTGTCAAGAATCTTCACAAAGTTCTAAAGAGCAATGACATCCATTTTGAACATTAAGGTGTGCCTAATACAGGCCCTGACTTTTTAATTACTTGTATACATCTGAAAGTTGGACTATGATTAATGATGGCAGATGAAGAATTGATACCTCTGTGTTATAATATTGGAGAAGAATACTGAGTACTCCATGGAGTGCCCAAAGAACAAATATGTAGTAGAGAAAGTGTTAGGAAAGGCTAGTCCTTGGAGAGAGACTGGATCTTAACTGGATCATGGATGGAAAAGACATGACTGGAAAAGTGGAGAGTCAGCAAAGGAGAGGAAGACCCTTAATGAGACATATTGACATGGTGAATGTATTAATTAATTAACTAATTAATTAATTAATTAATATATGTCAGAGATGATAAGGATGGCACAGAATAGGACAAGTTTCAAGGTCTGTTACTCATGAGGTCTCTATGAATTATAGTCAACTTGATGATATTCAACAACCACCCTTGGATATTATTTTCAAAAAAAGTCTGTTTTCTACTAAAATATTAATTTATCTCAATTGAAAGTAATGCTCTCAAAGTTTCTGATGTTATTTATGATCACTGAGGATATTTCCTTCTATATGCACTAACAATACATCATTAAATAATTATATGTTTGTATATATGCCTAGTGGCAAGAAACTGTGCTGTAATCTTGAAAGCATGCAGTTCTAGGCCACCAGCTTCTCCAAAGGAGAAGGATGGACAATCTACACCCATGCAATTAACTGCCTCTGAAAACTGTCTGGAGGGTCAGAGTCAAATCCAAATTAGTGGAGATATATGATATATTATATATATCATATATATATGTGTGTGTGTGTGTGTGTGTATATATATATGTACACACACACACAAACATAAATATCCTTTTGTTTTCTTCATAGATGATATCCTTGATATCATCCTACAACTCATCTAGTCTTGGATCATTGGTGCTAAATGCCTCAAACCTATTCTTAAAATGATCTTGAAATTCAGATATAATTGTTTCAAGATAATATCTGGTTCCCGTGGACTTATTTTCATTTTCTTCAGCCTCAATTTGAACTTGCATATGAGTAATTGATGATCTGGACCACAATCCGCCCCTGGCCTATTTTTGACTACTGATATTTAGCTTCTCCAATAATTTCTTCCACAAATGTAGCCAATCTGAGTTCTATGCAGCCCATCATGTAAGATCAATGTGTAAAGACCGGTTGTATCTTTTTAAAAACGTTTTATAATAAATAAATCATTTTAAGTATAAAATGTAATCATTCAATTTCCAGTATCATTTCTATCACCAAGTCCATGTTTTCAAACTACAATTCCTTCTTTACTTTTTCCTACTTTTGTATTCCAGTCACCAGTTATCATTAATGCATCTTGTTTGCCTCTTTAGTCAATTCTGGACTGCAAAACTTGGTAAAAATTCTCTAGAAGAGACTCTGAAGACTGCACTGGAGCATTGGGAAGACAAACAAAAAGAAAACATGTCAAAGTGAAAAAATGAATAGAAGATTTGACATGGCAGCTCAGGAGAACAAAGCACAGTACTATAATGGAATATACAGAGGGTTGGAATTGGAGAGTAAAAGGGGACGAACTAACTCTGCATTTTTCAAACTGAAACAACTGAAAAACAAATTTAAGCCTCATGTTGCTATACTGAAAGATGCTATGGGGAATACATTGAAAGGCCCTGAAAACATCAAAAGAAGATGATAACACTGTACCAGAAAGAATTGATTGACTGACTGAAAAATTTCTGGAAACACCAAATTAAAAAGAGCCAATGGTAATGAAAGAGGAAGTAGAAGTTACATTGAAGGTGTTGGCAAAAAATAAGGCCCCACGAATTGATGGCATACCAATTCACTAGTTTTAATTAACAGATGCAACTTTGGATGAGATGCAGCACATCAGTTTATGCCAGGAAATATGGAGGACGATGTCTAGCAAAGAATTTGGAAGAGGTCTATATTTGTTCCTATTCTCAAGAAAGGTGATCCTACTTAATGTGGAAACTATTGAACACTAGCACTAATATCTCACACACACAAAAAAAAAAACCCACTACTGAAGATTATTAAAAAACTACTAGCATAATATGTAGATAGGGAAACAGGTTTTAGAAGAGGCTGTGGTAGATGGATCCAGACTGAAAATATATTAGAAGAATGACTATTTGTGCTTTATTGATCATGCAAAGGCATTTGGCTGTGTGCATTATAACAAGTTGTGGCTGACATTGAGAAGAATGGGAATTCCAGAGCACTTGATTGTGCTCTTGCGGAACATATATCTGGACCAGGAGGCAGTTGTGCAAACAGAACAGGGGAATATTGCATGGTCTAAAATTGAGAAGGCAAAGGGTCAGAGTTATATTCAATCTCCATGATGATCCAAGCAAATGATCCAAGAAGCTGGACTCTGTGCTGAGGAATGTGGTATCAGAATTGGAGGGAGACTCACCATTAACCTCTATTATACAGACATGCGACCTTGCTTGCTAAAAATGAGGAGGACTTGAAGCACTTGTTTCAGAAGATCAAAGAATACAGCCTTTAATATGGATTGTATCTTAATATCAAAAAGCAAAGATTCTTACCACCGGACCAATAGAAAGTGTCATGATATATGGAGAGGAGACTGAAACTGTCAACAACTTCATCTTGATTGGAAACACAATTAACAGCCTTGGTAGCAGCAGTGAAGAAAGAAGGAGACATTGCACAGGTAATATCTACAGTTAGGGACCTCTCAAAATAATGTCATTAATAATGTCTGTTTGAGGACTAAGATGCAATTTGATTCAGGACATGGTCTTTTCAATTACTTGCTATACATCTGATAGCTAGATGATGAATAAGGATGACAGAGAGAGAATTGACACTTTTGAGCTGTGCTGTTGGAAAAGAACCTTGAGTATCTCATGGATGGTCAAGAGAACAAACAGGTATGTTTTGGAGAGAGCGAAGTCAATTTTTGAAAGCAGGAACGGTGAAGTTTAGCCTCATATGATTTGGACATGTTGCTAGGAGAGCTATCCCTTGGAAAATGACATGATGCTGGAAAGAGTAGAGAGTCGTCATAGGAGAGGAAGACCCACAACTAGGTGGATTGACATAGTAACTGCTGCAATAGGCTCTTGTGTGTCATTAAGTGTGAGGATGGCACAGGATAGAACACGGTCAGATCTTTTAATCATAGGGTCACTATGAGTCTTACTCAGCTATAAAATACTTTACTTACATTACTTTTGTTTGCAGTACTTTAGGCTTTAGTCCTATTATTACCACATATACAAAAATTAGACAACAGAACACATTTAGATAACATAAATGGCAAAGGAGGTTGAGTTTTCAAGTATGGAAATACAAAGGAAGAGGAACAGTTGTAAGCAGACACTGGTGATTGGGACATGGAATGTGAGAACCATGAATGTAGGAAAATTAGATATTGTTAAGGAAGAAATGGAACG
>NW_006399897.1:566284-572237 GCF_000299155.1 Elephantulus edwardii | reverse complement strand
ACAGGACAGAGCGGAGTTTAGGGCTGTTGTACATAGGGTCGCTATTAGTCACAGGCGACTCAACGGCACATAACAACAACAACAACATGACAGTTTTGAAGACTAATTTAGAATTTTTTCCACTCTAGGAATTGATTCTTGCTTGTCCACATTGAATATAGCTAATGCAAGCATGGGTATTGCTTCCTTATTCATGGTAAGTATAGTTTCTGATAGATAAAGTCTTTTCCTGAAGATAATTGCTTGTAGATACATCTTCATGTATTTATCTTCCCAAGTTTACCTCTCTGTACCTAGTAGCCTCTTTTATAAGGACAGCATTCTTTTTTTTTTTTTTCAGAAAAAGATGAACACTACACCAATATGATCTTGTTTATTTTATTGAAGACATTTTCCAAGATCTTAGTTTTGAAACAGTATTATTTTACATCTAAGTCATAGGCTCTGGTACGAGGATTTAGTACCTCAGCATATCACCACTAAGTCAAGACAGAATGATGTATTCTTTCCACTGGTAGGATTTATCTTTGTTAAACAGTTCATTTCTCATAGACTGAAATATTAAAACAATATACAATCCTTGTGCTATAAAAGAAATGTGATATTTTGAACATTCTTGGAATATTTAGTATTGGCTAAAATATATATAACTGAAAGATAAGTGTTCATTTTCCTAGTTTCTATAGGTTTAATTAAATAGTGTAATTATACATATACATTAAATTATAGATGGAAAGGAGCTTTCATGCACACTACTTGAAGAAGAGGCCAGTGATAGAGACTTCAATGAAAGGGCCATGCTGAGTTTAAATGACTTGATCCGAAAGTCTTGCTTTCTCTGAGTGCCACTGTCTCATGCTGAGTTAAATGAGGTTATAATTTGGAAAAGAAAAAATGTAAAAAAGCAAAGAGTAAAATATTTTGATTGATAAAGAAGACAGTAAAGCTAAACGAGGGGAGAATAGAAAAAATCTAATTATGAAGAATTTATCAAATAAAACCCAAATCAATAATTTCAAAATACAATTTTCTGTAGTCCGGAAGTATACTACATTTTTCTATGGTATAAACACTTTTATTAATGTAATAATTTCAATACAGGTAATATGTATAAAAGATGTAGCTTTCTTACAAATTAATATTTTAATAAATAGAGATGAAATAAAATTGTATAAAACACAATTTTAAAGATGTTGTTCTTGAATTCTGTACCTATGCTCTAGTTTGCAATGTTGAGATTTATTTTAATTTCTCAAAACTAACATATTCCTTTTTAACATAATGTTTTGTTTAGAAATTATTAATTTTTGAGCACTATATTTTCAGATTAATTGTGAGGTGTTTTATAAATATTACATCTTAAATAACTCCATAGAGGAATTCTAAGGGAGCTTTAGTTTTAGGAAACAAAATAATTCCTCAATTTAGTCGATCCTAAATTGAGTTCATTAATACTAAAGTAAAGTACTTTAAATGTTTTTATTTAACCAATTATATAACTTATTAACCACACATCTGTAGTTTAACCATAACTGTTCATAAATTTACAAGCCACAGTTTAATAGGTATTGTTACTATTTGTAGAACACTCCATTGATGGCAAAAAAGAACAGATTATGTCTTGGAGAGGTGCCCCAAGTGTGCTCTTTGGAAGCAAAGACGATGAGGCTTTGCCTCACATATTTTGGGCATGTTCGTAGGAGGGACTGGCTATTCTTTGAAGAGGGACATGAGTGTGGGAAAGGTGGAGTGTAAGCAATATAGACGAAGACCCTCAACCAGGTGGATTGGTGTGGTGACTGCCACAATGTGCTCTCATGTGTCAGAAAGTGTGACGATGAAACAGGATGGAACAGTATTCAGATATATGTTCAAGGGTTTTTTAAGAGTCTACTAGACTTGATGACCCCTAACAACAACAACAATAACATCTAGTTATGGTAGTGCTTGCTACAGAAGATAGATGGAGAATGGATTGAAGTTGTCAATGATTTTGTCTTGCTGAGATCCATAATTAATATTCTTGGAATCGACAATAAGGAGATCAGGAGGTGTATTTTTATGGGCAAGTCGGCTGTCAAGTTCCTCTATAAAATACTGGAGAATAATGAGGTCAGTTCAAAGACTAGGGTGTGCCTTATTCAGGCCATGTTCTTTTCAGTCACTTGCTATGAATCTGAAGACTGGACAATGAATAAGGACTACAGAAGAACTGATGTCTCTGAGTTTGGTATTGGAGAAGAGTAGTGAATATGGACTGCCAAAAGAACAAATAGGTATGTCTTGGAAAAAAGTCCAGACAGAGTGCTCCTTGGAGGCAAAGCTGTAGAAGCTTCATCTCTCACACTATGGGCATGGTACTAGGAAAAGCTATTTCTTGCCAAGAGACATCATTGTTGGAAAGGTGAAGGGTCAGTGAAACAAAGGAAGACCTCCCAATGAGATGGATTGACACAGTGACTGCAGCAATGTGTTTAAGTGCATTAGAGATGATGAAAATGGAATAGGATAGGACAGGGTTCATATCTGTTGTTCATAAGGCCACTAGGAATTAAATTTGCCTGGATAGCACTTAACAATAACAACATAATTAATTATTGTCATTGGAAAATATGTGTTGACTGTTTCCCCTCTCCTTTTCTTACTCATTCTTTTCTTCCCTTTCATATTATATCTTTATAATTTACTGTACTAGGATTTTTCAAGTATGGCACTTGAAATTTAGAGTTAAGATGATTATTTATTGTTTGAGACTCCTACAAAGGTCTAATATTTAGATTTAGTGGAATTACTGGTTTCTATCCCAAATATCTATAACAGCTTTAACATTCAAAAATGTATGTAGACATTTTAATTTCATTTAGGGGCAAAATAAATCCAAATACATAGAAATCCTCAGTAGCTTGTTGTTCCTTGTGTCACTCATTGAGTGAAAAAAAAAATCGGGTTTTAGTAGCAAAAGAAGTTTGATCTCTCCAGAAATTTCTAGATAGAGATAGAGCAGAGCATATGCACACTGTGGTGGACAGTTACCTCATTTTTAGAAATATGTTACTAAATATTAGTTTTAATATTTTCACAATGTAGCAATGGTTACAGACATAAAATACTTTTCCATCAATACAGTCAGTGTCTATTCTTATTATTGAAAGAAGTTTTAAAAATATGCATAACCCATAGGAAAGCAATAATACACTAAATATATGGACCTTCTTCAAGAATGAAAAAGAAGTCTTTTAAAAGTAATTACTTGTGGAAGAATAAAACCCAATTTCTAATTTATCCTCTTTCTGTGTTTCTCCTTTATATCAACACTCACTGTAGCCACAAAAATATTTAATAATTCTTCTGTTTTCACATTTGATCCTAAAAATGTTTTTGGATAAAAAGAAGATTCATTAAAAAAAAAAAGAAGATTCCTTGAACTTTTAGACTTGAGATAAATTTTGTGGGAATATTACATCTAAGAATCTTTACTGAAATAATTTTTAGAATGTACAAGACAAATTAATCTACGAGGTTATTTTCTTGAGACACTTTTTATTATATTAATATAAATTTTTAAAAAACATAGCATACTTTGCTTGTTAAAAAGCATTAGGTTTTCTATGAGAGACCACAGATATCTGCCCAAGAAGATGCTTTCTCATCTAAGAATTAATGTGTGTTTTCCATATATATTATGGATAGTAATTTAAATCAATGGGAATTGTGTATATGGCTCTGAGGAATTAATTATACAAAAAGACTGAGCAAACTAGGATCAATTCTTAAGTTAAAAAAAATCTAACTATATTATTGATGTTAAGAAATTTAATGTAAACCTCCTTTCAAAAAGGAACTTTTGTGTACATGTATATGTGTGTGTGTGTCAGAAAGAAAATGAGATAAATAGCTTATCTTCATTTTTGTTATAGAATTTTGACAATACAAAACTATATTTGATAAAGTCACATAAATTTAGTGTATTCAGCAAATACTAAATGTTAATGAAAACTTTCCTCATAATGAAATGGAAAATGTCCTCTTTCTATTGTTTTGACAATAAATTAGTAATTAATTCTACTGTTAGAAGATATGGAGGGTAGAATAACTTTGATTTAAAATATAACTTTGATTTTTTTAAATGTACAATTTAAAATAACTGAATACAAGGCTAATAAAATTGATATTTTTTTTTCTTTTCCTAACAGAAGAATTTGTGTCTCCATACCTCTTCAATCATCCCGGAAAGGGTTAAATTGGATGGCTCCTTGGAGGCAACGATTCTGAGGCTCTGTCTAACATATTTTGGACATGTTGTTATGAAGGACCGGTCCTTGGAAAGGGACATCATGCTTGGTAGGGTGGAGGGACAGTGCAGGAGAGGAAGGCCCTCTATGAGGTGGATTGATTCAGTGACTGCGGTAATTGGGATGGGTGTGTCAGAGGCAATGCGATTGGCACAGGATAGAGCAGAGTTTAGGGTTGTTGTACAAAGGGTCGCTATGAGTCGCAAGCGACTCGACGGCACATAACAACAACAACATGCAGAACAGATCATCTGGGATGCTGGGCTGTACGAGAAGGAATGTGGCATCAGGATTGGAGGAAGATTCATCAACAACCTGCTTTAGGCAGATGACACAACTTTACTTGCTGAAACTGAGAAGGACCTGAGCGCTTGCTTCAGAAAGTCAAGGACTGCAGTTTTCAATATGGATTGAAGGTCAACATCAAGAAAACGAAGATTCTAACCACTGGGCCAATTGGCAGTATCATAATAGATCGTGAAGAGATTGAGATTGTTAAAGAGGGTTTGTTGTTGTTTTTATTTGTATGTGTGTATGTGTGTGAGTGTGCCCTCAAATCAGATCTGACTGGAACAGAACGTGATTGCCCCTCCGTCTCCAGCAGAGCATCTGGTGGATTCGAACCGTGTACCTCTGGGATTGCAGTGCAGTTACTTGCTACTAGTCCACCAGAGACCCTGATTGTTAAGAGTTTTAGTTTGCTTGGATCCACAATCCAATGCTGTTGGAACCAGCAGTCAGGAAATCAATAAACAAATCACATTGGGCAAGTCAGCTATCAAGGACCTCTCCATAGTATGGAAGAGAAATGATATCAGGCTGGAGACTAAGGTGCACCTGATTCAGGCCATAGTCTTTGCAATTGTGTGCTATATATCAGAGAGTTGGACAGTGACTAGGGATGATAGAAAGAGAATTGATGCCTTTGAGCTGTGGTGCTCTAAGAGTATTGAATATACCATGGACTGCTTGAAGAACAAACAGGTTCATCCTAGAGAAGGTGAAACTATGCTGTCCTTTAAGGCAAGGATTTTGAAACTTAATCTGTCATACTTTGGGGATGTTTCAAGGAGGAACCATTCCTGGGGAGGGGCATCATATTTAGGAGAGTGGAGGGACAGTGTAAGAGAGGAAGACCCTCAATGATATGGATCAATTTAGTGATTAGGGTAATGGGAATAGATGTGTCAGAGACAATGAGGTTGGCACAGGATATATCAGGGTTTAGGACTCTTGTACATTGGATCGCTATGAGTTGCAAATGACTCCACAGCACAAAACAACAACAACAACAACAGAAGAAGAAGAAGAATGCCAAACAAATACTTTTCAGCACATAAAGATAAATTTACTGCATTCAGATTTTTAAAACCTATGTAGTGGGTTTTATTAATGAATAGAATAAATAATAGTAACTGGAATAAATGATCCTAAAATAATCTCTATATGCACCACCAAACCAGAGCCAAGGAAGAGGAGATAGAAGGTTTTTACCAACTTTTGCAATTGGAGATTGATCGAACATGCAATCAAGATGTATTGATAATAATGGGTGACTGGAATGCAAAAGTCTGGAACAAAGAAGAAGATTTAGTAGCTGGAAAACATGGACTCAGTGACAGAAATAGAGCTGGAGAGAGAATGATCGAATTTTGCACAAT
>NW_006399897.1:542631-564442 GCF_000299155.1 Elephantulus edwardii | reverse complement strand
TACAGACCATGGTCTTCGCAATCACTTGTTATACATCAGTGAGTTGGACAATGACCAAGGAGGATAGAAGGAGAATTGATGCCTTTGAGCTGTGGTACTGGAGAAGAGTATTGAAAATACAACGGACTGCCAGGAAAACAAACAGATTTGTCCTGGAAAGGGTTAAACTGGGTGGCTCCTTGGAGGCAAGGATTCTGAGGCTCTAACTTACTTTGGACATGGTGTGAAGAGAGACAGGTCCTTGGAGAAGAACATCATGCTTGGGAGTGTGGAGGGACAGAGCAGGAGAGGAAGGCCCTCTACTAGGTGGATTGATTCAGTGACTGGGATAATCGGCATGGGAGTGTCAGAGACAGCGTGATTGGCACAGGACAGAGCGGAGTTGAGTGCTGTTGTACATAGGGTCGCTATGAGTCGCAAGCGACTCGATGGCACATAACAACAACAACAACAACAACAAAATAATCTCCACAAAACTGGGTAACAGGTTAAGATTTGACGAAAATAAAAGTTAAACTCCTTTATTTCTCTTCTTTTATGGCAACAATTCTCTGATATTTTCTACCAAAAAATGTCTTATCTAGATGTATATCACTTAATCACATTACTCCATTTCCCAAGAGAACCCATTTCAGGTTCTTTACATATAGAGTACTGACATTTATTTCATGAGTTTTATATTCATTTAAAAAGTGTACCTGTCAACATCTAAGAATCATTTTGAATGTGCACCTGGCTTGAGATTCTCTCAATTTTTTTTGTCCTAAAACGAGCTCATGGCAAAGTAAGAAATAATAGTATATGTCAGGATGAATGTATAATGATCTTTCAATTTGCTTCTGAAGACTTAACTTGAAGTTTTAAAGGTTATACTTTTATCTGTAGGATATGGTAGTAGAAGAAAAATGAAGTGGCCAAATTAAATTAGAACATACAAAATTAACCTGTTTTCAGAAAATTATAACTACATTTTCTTATTTGCAATGAATTTATAGCAGTCGTTAAGAATTTTCCTGCTAAATACATTAACTAATTAATCAACATTAAAATGTTGTTATTATGTGCCATCAAGTCGCTTGTGACTCATAGCAACCCTATGTACAATATCCCTAAACCTGGTCTATCCTGAACCAACTTTACTGTTTCTGACACACCTACCCTCAATACCCTGTCACTGCGTCAATGTATCTCTTAGAAGTTCTCTCTCTTTCTCTATCCCTTCACCATTCCCAATATGATGTCCCTCTCCAAGGTCCAGTCCCTCCTTCTAACATGCTCAAAGTATGTCAGTTAAAGTCTCAGAATCCTTGCTTCCAAGGAGCAGCCTGGCTTTACCCACTCTAGGATGAAACTAACTGTTTTCCTGGAAGTCCATGGTATATTCTACATTCTCCAGCACCACAGCCCAAAGGTATCAATTCTCTTTCTATCATCCCTAGTCATTGTCTGGCTCTCTAATTCATAGCAAGTAATTGTGAAGACTATGAACTGGATCAGGCGCATCTTAATCTCCAGAATGATGTCACTGCTCTTCAGTTCTCTAGAGGCTTCCATGACAGCAGTCTTTGCCAATGCAATTGGTCTTTTGATTTCCTAACTGCTGGTACCAAGAGTGCTGTTTGTGGAGCCAAGCAAACTATAGTTATTAACAATCTTAATCTATTCTATATCCATCATAATGCTGCCAATTGGTCCGGGGCTAAGAATCTTTGTTTTCTTGATGTTAAGCTTCAATCCTTACTGAAGACTGAAGTCCTTGACCATCTGCAGCAAGTGCTTCAGGTCCTCCTCAGTATCAGCAAGCAGGATTGTGTAACCTGGATAATGCAGGATGTTGATGAATCCTCCTCCAATCCTGATGTCACATTCCTCCTAATATAGCCCGGCTTCCTGGACAATCTATTCTTCATATAAATTGAAAATGTATGGGGAAAGATTACATCCCTTGCATACATCCTTCCCAATTTTGAACTATGCAGTGTCTCCTTGCACTGTTCTGACAACTGCCTCCTAATCCAAGGAAAGTTTTCACATAAGCACGATCAACTGTTCTGAGAGTCCCATTCTTCTCAGAGTCAGCCGTACTTTGTTGTGATCCACACAATCAAACACCTTTGTGTAGTCAATGAAACACAGATATACAAGACAGCACCTTTCACACAATGGAATATTATGCAGCACTGAAAAATAAAGAACTCATGAAATATTATACATAATGGCGGACCATGGAGGACATTATGCTGAGTGAACTATCTCAGTCACTAAAAGAAAAATACTGTATAATTTCACTGTTATAGAAGAGGACTGATATGGGGATTGTAGAGAACCAAGAGAGGATATATAATGTACAGAACATTGAAACAAATGAGAGATGATGTTTTTGTTATTTATTGTAGAGTCATTTGTGACTTATAGCAATCCTATGTACAACAGCCCTAAACCCTGCTCTGTCCTGTGCCAATTGCACTGTCTCTGACATACATGCCCCAATTACCCCAGTCACTGAATCAATCCACCTCATAGAGGGTATTCCTCTCCTGTGCTATCCCTCCACCCTCCGAGCATGATGTCTCTCTCCAAGGACAGGTCCCTTCTTTCAATCTGTCCAAAGTATGTCAGATGAAGCCTCAGAATCCTTTCCTCCAAGGAGAAGGTTGGTTTAACCCTCTCCAGGACAAATCTGTTTGTTTTCTTAGCAGTCCATTGTATATTCAATACTCTTCTCCCAGCACAACAGCTCAAAGTATCAGTTCTCCTATCCTCTCTAGTTATTGTCCAGCTCTCTGATGTATTGTAAGTAATGGCAAGGCCATGGCCTGTATCAGGTGCACCTTAATCTCCACAATAACACCATTGCTCTTCAGTGCTCTGGAGAGGTCCCTAACAGCAAACTTTCCCATGGCAATACATCTTTTAATTTCCTGGCAGCTGGTGCCAAGAGAGTTGACTGTGGAACCAAGCAAACTAAAGCTGTGAACAATCTCAATCTCTTCACCATCCATCTTGATGCTGTGAGATATAACTGTATAAAAGGAACAGATGATTAGCTATTATTGGTATGAGAAGAATCCAGAGTAAGACTTGCATAGTAAAGTGGTCGGGGGTAACAATGAAAAAACATTTTTTTCCAAAGAAAAAAGTGAATGGGGGCATGGGGGAAAAGGGAGGAAAATGTATAACAAAGAATGAATGGAAATTAAAAAAAAGGATATCTTTAAACCTGTTAATACCAAATAAAATATACATTTTACAAAAAAATTCTGATAATCACTATGTTTTATAAAAACGAAAAGCAACAATATAGGTGACTTTTGCTTAAAATAAAAGCTATCATCATTATTTTTTGACATTCAATAATAAGCTGGGTTTGTGACTTTTTGTCACCTTATTTTAAATTAATATTTTTTGATTCAGAATTTATAGAATATGTTATTCCTGGTAAATATGTTTATCCAGCAGTGCTATTAGGTTTTTGTGTTGTTTTTTTTTCAAATAATCCAGAACCACAACTCCTACTAGCTGACATTCATTAGATACCTGGTACAACAACAATGACTTCCTCTCTGTGACGTAATAAAATTCCTCATATTGTTCCTGTCTGTGTTAGCAGGGTTCAGGGTATATTCTACATTTCATTTGTAAAGGAGATGATGCAAATAATTTTTTTTCAACATAAAACATACAAAGAAAAAGTAGCTGTGACATTTATTCATTCTCTTCTGTATATTTGTTGTTTATGAAAGCTAAATCTCCAATTAAATAATAATGAGAAGGGATGATATGAGTCACCACTTGTATAGTATAATATTCATATTTTAATTTTGTTTAAATAAAAAGTCTCATTTAAAACTGATGCCACCTAACTATTAGTGTTATTATATGTCATTGAGTTGCCTGTGACTCCCAGCGACCCTATGTACAATAGTTCTGACCTCTGCTCTATTCTGAGTCAGTCTCATTGTCTCAGACACACTTACCCTCATTATCCCAGTAACTGTGTCACTCTCCCTCATCCTGGTTCTTCCTCACCTGTGCTGTTGTTCCTCCACTGTTACAAGCATGATATCTATCTCCAGGGACTGATCCCTCATGGCTACATTTCCAAAATATGTGATGTGAAGTTTCAAAATCTTTGCCTCCAAGGAACAGCCTGGTTTCACTCTTTCCAGTTAAACCTGTTCGTTCTCTTGGCAGTAAAGGCATTAGTTTTTCTGTCATCTTTAGTGGTAGTTCAGCTCTCTGATACATAGCCAAATAATTGCCAAGACCATGGTCTGAATCAAACATACCTTGGTCTGTAGATTGACAACATTGTTCCTCAATATTTTCAAGAGTTCCCTAAGAACACTCTTCTCTAGAGCAATTCGTCTTTTGATTTCTTGAATACTGGTGCCAACAGTATTGATTGGGAGCAGAAGCTGAAATTGTTAACAAACTTAATCTTTTCTCCATCTATCATGGTATTGCCAATTAGCTCAGCAGTAAGAACCTTTGTCTTCTTGATGGTGACCTTCAATCCATATTGAAGACTATAATCCCTGACCTTCTCTGACAAACTATTTAGGTTCTCTTCAGTTTCTGTGAGAAAAGTTGCTAACTGAATCTAACAATAAGTATTTTAATTACTTCTCAGTATATAATTTGATTTTTTTGGTTTACATTATATATTTGGCTAATAAAAAAACAAGTGTTTATTTGTTAGTTGGTCAGAAGTTTTCCTAAAGAAGATAGAATTATGTTTAAATGTCAGTTGATACATATCAATGCAAATAGATCTTCTGATATGATTTATGAAAGTTAATTTTGTAACACTGTATTAAGGACAAAAGTGCATTTGATATAATCATAGTACTTTCAGTCATTTAATATATGTATGCTAAAGCTGAAAAATGAATAAAGGATATTTTGAAAACTGAATGCATTTTGATTATGGTATTAGTGAAGGATGTCAATATACCATTGACTATAAGAAGCAGAGTGGGCTGTGAAAGGCATATCTCTTTAGCAGTTGTAAGTCAACAACCACTCCTTGGAAGAAGATACAAAAATCTCTTGTATGAGTCACAATCTGGGCACTATCAGAAGAACAAACTTTTTTGTTTTGGAAGAAGTACAATCAGAATGTTCTTTGGAATTGAGACTGGGAAGATGCCTTATGTATTTTGAACAAAGTTTACAAGAGGGAGAAGGACATCATATTTGATAAAATAGAAGATTCACAAAACAGAAGACCTTTTATCAGCCGGATTGCAAAAATGGCTAAAAAGTAGATCCAAACAAAGCAACAATTATGAAGATGAAAAGAATGCTATGAACGCTATTTTCTGTGTTGTATATTTGTTCTCATTGTTATTTGGTGATGTTGAGACAACTACAACTTGTGTTTACACTATCAACAGATTAAACCTTGATGTATCTTACCACATCAGAACAATCTCCAATATGCTCGGGCCCATCAATAAAGTCACTGTGTCAATCATCTTGTTGACAGACATTCCCTAATTCTCTGACTCTCTACATTTCCCAGCATAATGGTTTTTCCTAAGGTGGGGGGAGTGTTTCCTGGAAACACTCTGTAAGTATGTGAGATAAATTCAGTATACTTAACCCTAAAGAGAACCCAGCTTGCATTCTTCTTAGATTTATTTGTTCTTTAGGTAGCTCAATATAAGTCCAATACTCTTCACCAACAATAAAATTCAGCAAATAAGTTGAGTAATCTGCATAATGCAAGTAAATTTTCTTCTGATTTTGATGCCACATTCTTCTTCATAAAATCTAAATTGTTGAATAATTTTCTCAGTGTACAGATTGACAAGACAGGATATAAGACAGGATACAGCCTTTGCAAATTCCCTTTTATGTATCCAGACAAAAGCTTCTTGATCTACATGTAGAATTTTATGAGCATAACAAAGAGTTCTTGAATTCCCCTTCCTCTCAATGTTATAATTTTTTTATGATTCAAATTTCTTTGCCTAGTCAATAAAACAAAAAAAAATTATTTTATTGATATTATCTGTTTTCAGCCAAAATCAATCAAACATTAGCAGTGGTATCCCTGGAACCACAGCCTTTTCTAAATACAGATTGAATTGCTGGTAGTTCTCTATCACTGTACTGTTCCAGTAGTTTTTGGATAACCTTCAGCTAAATTCTACTTGCATGTGGCATTAGTGATATTCTTTGATAATTTTTACATTCTGTTGGATCACCTTTTTTGATAATAGGTAAATATATGCTTCCCTTCCAGTCAATTGTCTTTGAAATTTCTTGGCACAGACTAATGCGCATGCCTGGGGTGCATCTTTGTTGTTATTGTTGCTGGTGAAACATGGTGATTCATATTCCATAAATTCTTGGGGCCCTGGTACCAAAGGAATGTCTGTGTTTCATTAATTATGCAAAGACATTGGACAGTGTGGATTACAATAAATTGTGGCCATCCTTGAGGAAAATTTGAATCCCAGAACACTTAATTGTGGTTATATGAAACATATACTTGGACCAGAAAGCAGTCTTTTGATCATAGCAGGGAAACACTCCATAGTTCAGAATGAGAAAAGGATTGTGTCAGGGATGCATCTAGTCTCCATATCTTTTCAATCTATTTGCAGAACAGGTCATTTATGAAGCAAGGATTTATGAGGAGAAATGTGGCATAGGAATGGAGAAAGACTGGTCAACAAACTCTGTTATGCAGATGACACAACCTTGTTGGCTGAAAATGAGAAGTACCTGAAGTGCTTACTGCAGAAGGTCAAGGACTGCAGTCGTCAATATGAATTGAAATTCAACATCAAGAAAACAAAGATCCTCACCACTGGACCATCTGGCAGCACCATAATGGATGGAGAAGAGATTGAGGTTGTTAATAATTACAGCTTGCACGGTTCCACAATCAACACTTTTTGCACCAGCAGTCAGGAAATCAAAAGATGAATTGCTCAGGGACCTTTCCAGACTACTGAAAAGCAACAATGTCAGTCTAGAGACTAAGGTATGCCTTAATAAGGAGGAATATGGCATCAGGATTGGAGGAAGGTTCAACAACCTCTGTTATACAGCTGAGACAACCTTGTTTGCCAAATCTGAGCAAGACCTGGACTGTTTGCTGCAGAAGATTAAGGACTGTATAGTTTTCACAATGGATTGAAGGTCAACATCAAGAGACAAAAATTCTCTGTATTTGGCCAACTGACAGTGCCATGATAGATGGAGAAGAAATTTAGATTTAGTTTGTTCACAATTTCAGCTTATTCAGCTCTGCTTTTTAATCAAGACTCTTGGATCCAGCAGTCAGGAAATCCAAAGATGAATTGTATTAGGAAAATCTGCTACCAGGGCCCTTTCCAAAATAGTAAAGAGCAATTATGTCAGCTTAGAGAGTAAGGCGTGCCTGATTCAGTCCATGATCTTTGCAATTACTTGTTATGCATCAAATATCTGTATAATATCAAGGATGACAGAAGAAATAAGGAATATGGGTTGTAAAAAAATGAGGATTGACAGGGAAAACAAGGCAAAACAAAACAAAAAGGAGAATGTTTTAATCAGCAGATCATTGGTAATGCTTAACGGTTGTTGTTGTTAAGTGCCCTCAAGTCATAGGTGACTTATAGGACCCTATGAACGAAAAACCTGATTACTTGTATAACTTTCATCTTTTTTCCAGGTTCATAGGGTTTCTGCAGGCAAGCTATTTTGGAAGTGGATGCCACTTCTGCTTCCAAGCTTGTTTTAATCAGGGAGCTCCCCAAACACTGTCCACTATGGGTAACCATTATCCCATTTGACACATCAGTTTCACAGTGTTTAGCATCACAGCAACCACGAGTTACCTCTCCACAGCAAGTAAACAGACCAGGGTTAACCAAGCCAATGCTTAATGGTAATTTCTGTAAAATGATAGGATAAAATGACAAATTAAAAAAAAAAAGTTAAGGAATAAGTTCATGATGAATACAAAACAATTTTTAACTAAAAATGTCTTTAATGTATATTCCAGGAATTTTGGAAATATTATATCTTTTTCCATTGCACCTCATTTTTCAAAAATGTCCATGCCTTTCTAATTCAATTTCATGGTGTCTCTAAAACCCATAGAGCTATTATATGCTATTCATAGCTGTGATGAAAGATATTAAGAAAAAAAATTTGTAGAGAAATTCTCAGAGCATTAAAGTACTGGTTATATTATTATATGGATTTAGGCTTCAAAACCCAGCTGTTTGGCAACTGCCAAAGCCAACCAACTAGCATTTAGAGTTTATAATTTGCATTGCAAATAACCACCTGGTATTGATAGTTACCATTTGCCATTGCTTACAGATTACGTATAATGGATTGCATTGGAAAGGCCAAGTACTCAACAGGCAGGCAGCTAAAATGGAATTTTCCAGCCAATAGGGATATGTGCCATATTTTCAATATTACTTTGAATTATAGAAATCTTTCTTCTATCACATGTTTCAATTTATTTAACCTTTAGCTTAAACCAGTTAGAGAAATTTTCCAACTGTCTGTTAAATCTCTTTAATAAGAAATATTACTTTTAATTATTGGACCAGTTAGATTTTTCTTTCTTATATCATTCCTTTGCCAAAGAATCCAAACAAATTCATTTTCCCTGACAATGTCCCCCACTCTATTTACTGTAATATTTAACTCTTACATGATTAACAGATGCAAATGATGGAATTTGTTCCCAAATGAAGCTTTGGGTGCATTTTAATAAAATTGAGAAAAATAACTTCCCAATTAAATGCTTGTTTCTACAGTTTTTTGTTTTGTTTTGTTTTAATATAAAATCCTTTCTTTGTATTAAGGATAGTAATGTTTCAATTTGGAGAACAATTTCAGTCAAAGTATAATTTAATTTTATTGTCCATGCCATACATCTAATAAATAATTAACTTAAAATTTTATAAAAATACATTTAGGTTAATATTTAATAATTTTATAGACAGATATAAAAGTTATGGGCAGGGAGAAAAATGCAACAATGAATGAATGGAAATCCAAAATCCCTGTAAACGTTCATTAAAATTAATAAATTAAAACTTAAAAAAAAAGGAGCTCTGGTGGCCTAGTGGCAAGATGCTGTACTGCAATCCCAGAAGTAAGTGGTTCAAATCCACCAGATGCTCTGCTGGAGAAGGAGAGGGCAATTTCCTCCTGTACCAGTCAGATCTGATTTGACGGTACACGTAAAAATAATACAATAAAAAAAACAAAACCTTAAAAGAGTTACAATATTTCTCTGAATTGTCAATTTAAAACCACATAGATAATGAGTCAAAATGTTTAATACAAAATTTCTATTTTCGATATATTTTTAGACTATTATTTTCTTATACTGGTCTATTTACAAAGTTTGTTTACATTGTTGTTCACACCAAATCTTTCTGCATCCCTCCAACCATCAAAGATTATCACCCACCCACTCATCCTCACCACTCTGCTCCTCCCGCTCCCCCTGGATCCTCATAATCATTCTACAATAATGGGATTATACAATATTTATCCTTATGGGACTGAGTTAGTTCACTCAGAATAATGCTCTCTAGTCCTTCCAAAATTAGACAGTAATTTACAAAATAATTTTTCCCACATGCTGTATAGTATTCCATCACATGAAAGTACCATAATTTCTTTTGTTTCTATGTTTTTGTGATGGTGAATAATGCTGCTGTGAACATTAGTGTACAATTTTCCATTTTTGCATCAGTTCTCATTTTCTTGGGGTATATTCCAAACAATGGAATAGCTGGGTCATATGAAATTTCTGTGTTCAGACTTTTAGATTCTAGATTTTAGGTTCTATTCTAGTCTAGTCTAGTCTATAGACTATAGTCTATAGTCTATAGTCTGTAGTCTATGTAATAATATATCTTTTATATTTTGTTTGAATAAATCCTTTAATTCTTGCTTTGGCAGCACCTTTACTAAAATTAAATGATACAGAGAAGATTAACATGGCCCCTGCACAAGGAAGACACACAGATCTGTGAAGCATTCCATATTTTTATGTGAATGGACTAAATGCACCAATCAAGAGAAAAAGTAGAGCCAAATGGATAAAAACAAAAGTCCAGCAATATGTTGTCTACAAGAGATATATTTAAGAAATAAAGAGAAAGACTGAAAATCAAAGGCTGGGGGGAAAAATATACCAAGCAAATGGCATCCACAAAAAAAACAGGAATGGTAATATTTTTTTTATTTTTATTGTATTATTTTTACGTGTACCGTCAAATCAGATCTGATTGGCACAGGAGGAGATTGCACCCTCCTTCTTCAGCAGAGCATCTGGTGGATTTGAACCGCGTACCTCTGGGATTGCAGTGCAGCGTCTTGCCACTAGGCCACCAGAGCTCCCTGGGAATGGCAATATTAATCTCTGATAAAATAGACTTCAGGATGAGAACCACCCTAAAGGATAAAGAAGGAAACTATATATTAAAAGCACAGTAGTTCAAGAAGACATAATGTTGGTCAATATCTATGAACCAAATGATAGACCTGCAAAATATAACAATGGTTAGCAGAATTGAGAAAGTTTATGGACAGCACTATAATAGTGGTAGAAGACTTTAACACATCACTCTCCCAAAGGATAGGTCAACTCAAAAGAAACTTAGCAATGATGCAGAATACCTAAACTATACAGCCAGGCAACTCAAACTTGTGGATATATTCTGGGTATAGCACCCACCTAAAACATGATTCACTTTCTTCTCAATTGCACATGGCACATTCTCCAGAATTGTTTACCTATTAAGGCATAAAGCAAATCTCAATAGATTAAAAATAATTGAAACAAGACAAAGCATCTTCTCAGACCACAATGCCATAAACCTAAAAATTAACAAGAGACTGAAGATTATAAAACCACCCACGTGGAAGCTAAATAACACCCTGCTAGAACATGATTGGGTCATAGAAGAAATTATAAGTTCCTCAATATAAATGATAATAAAAATACAACACACCAAAACCTCTGGGATGAAGCTAAAACAGTCAGTCCTCAGTGGCGCAGTTCATAACAATAGACAAACATAAAAAACACACAAAACAAAACTAAGAAAGAAGCAAAATTAATGATCTAATGCAACACATCCATCAAATAGAAAAACAATGACAATATAATCCCATAAATTTTAAATAAATAAATCTAAACAGTATTGCTTAGCTAGCTAGTAACATGTCCAATAAGTATGAAAAACTTCCCTAAACAGAATTGTCAAATTATTTGGTATAAATACAATTAGTCTTTTGTATTTGTGCCCTAAAGGCATTAGTAAAATTTCTACCATATATTATTTCCTTAGTAAATTTGAATAATTTCTGATTAGAGAGATGAAAAAGGTGCATATGTTTAATAATTCTCCTGAGAAAGACTTAATTTTTCAGAATATTATTGTTATTATTTATCTATTAATAAAAAAGAAATAAAGACATAAAAAGTAATCTATTTTTAAACTAGGTCAAACAGTTCAGAGGAAAACAATTAGGTCATTGATTGATAGAGTCACATATGAAGGGCAAGTTAAATCCAGATGCTTAAAATCTAATTGTTGATTACCTATATTTCAGTCATATGCTCAAGTATGTTTTGATGAAATAAATATTTTGAAGAAGAACCTTCATCATTTAGAAGGACATGATACTAGGAAAAGTGGAGGGTCAGAGAAGGAGAGGAAGACCCTTGACCATGTGGATTGATACTGTGACTGCTGCAGTGGCATCGTGTGTGAGGAAGTGTGAGGATGATACAGAATAGAACAGAGTTCAGATCTTTTGTTCATAGGGCCACTCTGAGTCATACTCAGCTTGACAGCACCACCACCACCAACAAATAAATTTATTAGTTCTGTATGAAAAAATCTTAATGAATAAAAATGTGTATGTTGAGCAAATAATTCAAGAAGGTAGGATATCTAATAAAAAATGTAGTATCAGTATTGGAGGAAGGCTTATCAATAACCTGCCTTATAAAGAAGACTTGTTTATAGAAAAGGAACAGAAATTGAAACATTTGCTACTTTATAGCAAAGACTACAACCAAATTCAAACTATAAATTATAATACTCAGAAATGCTACGGGAAATCTTGGATGTTCTAGAAAGCATAAAAAGAAGGACGAGGGAATACACAAAATCACCTTACCAAAAAAGAATTGGCCAACACTGAAATATTTCAGGAAATGCCATATAATCAAGCACCAGTGGTGATGAAGGAAGAAGTTTCAGCTAAAATGAAGGCACTGGAAAAAAGAAAATAAGGCCCCAGGAATCTAAGCTATATGAGCTAGAATGTTCACCAGTCTATACTAGGAATTTGGCTGAGGGGTGCCTAGTTGCCTGACTAGTGGAAATCTGTCTATATTTGTTCCTATGTCCCAGAAAAGTGATTTAACAGAATGTGGAAAATACCAAACAACAGCATTAATACAAAAATATATGAATATTGCTGATTAATATTTAGCCCTTAAAAAGGAAGTAAAATAGCACTTAAAGAAAGAATTGCCAGAAGTTCAAGGTGGGTTAAGAAAACATCATGGCAACAGGAATATCATTGCTGATGTTAGATGGATCTTGACTGACAGCAGAGAAGACCAGAAGGATGTCTATTTGTACTTCATTGACTGTGTAATTATTTAATTGTGTAAATGACAACAAACTATGGCTCACCTTGAGAAGAATGGGAATCCCAAAACACTTAATTGTGCTCATATGAACTATCTACATAGACCAACAGTCTGTTGTACTATCACACCAAGGGAATCTTACATGGTTTAACATTAAGAAAGGTATGTGTCAGGGTTGCATCCTTTCGCCAAATGCATTCACTCTATCTTGTTGTTGTTGTTATGTGCAATCGAGTCATCTGCGACTCATAGCGACTCTGTGTACAAGAGCCCTAAATGCCTTTCTATCCAGTGCCAACCTCGCCATCTCAAACACATTCATTCCCACCACTCCACTCAGAGAATCGATCCATCTCATCTGGACTCTTTAAAGAAGAATGTGGCATTGGAGAAAGAATCATCAATGACCATCATTATGTGGATGACACAATCTTGCTTGCTGAAAGTAAGGAAAATCTGAAGTGCTTCCTGTAGAAGATCAAAGATTGCAAGCTTCAATATGAATTACACACCAGTGACAAGAAAACAAAAACTCAACCAAAGAGGATAATAGACTTCACAAAATAGCCTTTCAATCATGGAAGAGATTTACTTCCAGAATCAGCACATTGAAGTGCTAGGGTGAGAACTACCTTATACACACACACACACACACACACACACACACACAGAAGCTTCTCCATTTCAGGAAACTGGTATCAACCACTGCAGACAAAAGAAAATAGACTTCAGGAGAGGGTGCAAAAATCAGGTGAGAAATTAACTCTCAGAACCAGAATACTGAAGTGTTGGGTAGGAGCTTGCTGCCACTCCCTTGGATAGGAGTGCTCCACTTAGGGAACCTGGTTGTTCACTCTGTAGTGCTAAGACAATAGATTTCAGAAAAGGGGGCTGAAACAAGGAGAGATTCACACAGGACTGCACTATAGGCGAGAAGAGATCAGAAGGTTTAGGAAGGCAAACTTCCCTCCTCCATAGATCCAGAGAGGATTTCCAATAGAATGAGTTTTCCACTCCCACAGATGGAACTCTAATCCTGTAATTAATTGGAAATATCATAAAGATAAAGAACTGTCAACATCCTACAAAGACACACTAGAAACAGTTTAATACATACTAGAAGCTCTCAATAAAGTCAAGAAAGCAGCAAGCAGCTTCAAACATTGTGATAAATCAAAATAACCCTTCTTTAAAAAAAAGGCAAATCATATTGTACACCTCAGAAATAGAAAGGAAGAAGAAATGCATTAACATGGAGTTATATGAACAGCTATGGAACAAGATACAAATGATGGAAGAAAGATCCATGGATGCTGCATATGATGGAGGAAAGAATGCAAACCATAAATAGTGTGACTGCTCCAGAAACTGGAAGCCAGAAGAAATATAAGGAAGGCTTTATTTGTTTTCTAATACAATTCACAGCAACTGTAATGCCACAGATTTAATATTAGGTTGTTTGCCCATCAGTTTACACAGCAATGATGAGGGTAAACTCCCTATTAAATGGCTACTACTCACATCTGAAGCATTTTACTTATCAAATGTTTTCACAATTTTTAAAAAAAGATAAAATGTATTTTTGGTACATATCTGAGTTTCTAATATGAAGAAAATATGAGTAATAAAATATTTCATATATGTTTCAGTAAAATATATTTCGATTTAGTTATACTGTTCTTGTTTTGTTTTGACTGTGTGAATCATAACAAGTTATGGCTAACATTAAGAATGAAAATCTCAAAACATTTAATAATGCTTATAAGAAACCTATACTTAGACCAAAAGTCTGTTGTGTGAAGAGAGCAAAGGAACACTGTTGCTTTTATGTACTGTCAAATCATTTGTGATTCATAGAGACCCTATGTAGAACAGCTCCTGGCCATTCATCATCCTGTTCACAGCATCCTTAAGCTTTGCAACTCAAGACTAGAAATTTGTTTTTCAGTCCTTCAGCTTAAGAAATGCTGAGCAAGTAGACCCTTTTTGATTTTTAACTCTAGCTCTTTGTACATTTCATTATAATATTTTGCTTTGTCTTCCTGTTCTACCCTTTGAAATCTTGTGTTAAGCTCCTTAACATCTTCATTTCTTCTTTGCTTTGGCTTCTTGGCTCCCTAGTGCAATATTCAGAGTTTCTCTGACATCCATGTTGACCTTTTTTCTTTTTCCATCTTTTCCTGAGATAGACTTTAAATTCAGAAGGGATAAACTCAAGGTCAGACTTTGATTCTTGTGGATTGGGTTTGATTTTTCTTAGCTTCAGTTTAAACTTGCATATAAGTATTTCATGATCTGATCCACAATTAGGATTTGGTCTAGTTTTCATAGCTAATGTTGAACTTCTCCAATAATTTTTACCCCACATATGTAATCAATCTGATTACTGTGTAGGCCATTAGGTGAGGTCCATGTGTATAGTAGCCAATTGTGATTCTTATAAAAGGTATTTACAATGAAGAAATAATTGATTATACAGAATTCTATCATTGTTACCATCCTCATTTCTGTCACCATGTTCATGTTTATCAACTACCAACCCTTCTTCATTGTTCCCAACTTTTGCATTCTAGTCACCCATTATTACGGCTGTATCTTGGCTGCATGTTCAGATTATTTCCACTTACAACAGTTGGTAGAAATGATTTTTTTCCTTATCTTTAACTCTGGTTGTTAGTGCATAAATTTGAACGTTGTTGTTATTGTTAGGTGCTATATGAATGAAAAACCTGAATGCTGAATGCTTGTATAACTTTCATCATTTCTACACGTTCATAGAGTTTCTGGAGATAAGCTATTTCAGAAGTGGATGTCACTCCTGCCTCCAACCTTGTTTTAATCAGGGAGCTCCACCAAACATTGCCTACCATGGGTAGCCATTATCCCTCTTGACACATCAATGTCACAGTGTTTAGCATCACAGTAACCACGAGTTATCTCTATATAGCAAATGAACAAACCAGCGCTATACCACTTAGAAGAATGACCAAAACCAATTAAATCCTGGCCTAAGGGTTGCAGATTACAATCACCCACCTTTGGCTTGATAACATAGCTTTCTATCCACTAGGCCAAAAGAGCTCTCTCATTGTTGTTATTGTTGTTAGGTGTCATCAAGTCATAGACAACTTGCAGCAACCCTATGAATGAAAGACCTGAACACTTGTTGTATAACTTTCATCATTTCTCCATGATCATTGAGTTTCTGGAGGTAAGGTATTTAGGAAGTGGATGCCACTCCTGCTTCCAAGATTATTTTAACTGGGAAGCTCCATCAAATGTTGTACACCATGGACAACCATTATTGCATTTGACCTATCAGTGGTCTTCCATGTATATATGGATATTATTCTGTCACTCTCAACAATGTCAAACAGTTTCAGAATCTTTGCTTCCATTTAGTAGCTTGGTTTCACCTTCTCCAGGTCGAACCTGTTTATTCTCCTAGCAGTTTATGGTATATTCAATATTCTTCTCCAGGTCTACAACTCAAAGGTATCAATTCTCCTTTTATCATCCTTAGTCATTATTGAGCTTTCTGATGCATAGCAAATAATTGTGAAGACCGTGTCCTGGATGAAAGGCACCTTAGTGTCCAGACTGACAATCAATTATTCTGGGATTCTCTATCTTCTCAAAGTTATCCACACAGTTTGTTGCAATCCACACAGTCAAATGCCTTTGCATAGTCAATGAAACACAGATAGACATTCCTCTGGTGCTATCTGCTTTCATCCAGGATCCATCTAACATTGACTAATATCTTAAGCGCCATAGCCTCTTCTACACCAGCCTGCACTTTTTTTTGTACATTGTCTTCATTTGTGTACTCAACATTAGAGCAATATTTGGCATTTGATTTGGGAAAGTGTGCTGTGAGGAATCTCTCCAAAGTGCTAAAAAACAACAATGTCAGCCTAAAGACTAAGGTACCCCAGATCCAAGCCACAGACTTCTCAATTACTTGCTATGCATTTGAGGGCTGGACAATGACTAAGGATGATGGAAGATGAATCAATGCCATTGGGTTGCGACCCTGGAGCAGAGTATTGAACATACCATGGACTACCAAGAGAACAAACATTTCTTTTCTGATAGGGTGAAATCAGGTTGTTTCTTGGATGCAAGGATGTGAAGCTCCATCTAACATATTTTACCCATGTTATCAGGAGAAACTAGTCCTTGGAGGACATTGTGTTTGCAAGTGTGGAGGATTAGCACAGGAGAAGATGACCCTGGATAAGGTGGATTGATGCAGTTATTGGAGTAATGAAGACAGCTGTGTCAGAGATAGTGAGATTGGCTCAAGATAAGGCAGGGTTCAGAGCTATTGTTTATAAGATCACTGTATGTTACAATCAGTAGATGGAACATAAAAGCAGCAACAGCATCCAAATAGACATATATAATGTTCTCCATGACACGTCATAAATCTTTGTATAAAATAAGTCTCAAATGAAATAAATGTGTGGGTGAAAAAAGATAAAACAGCTCCTGTTAAAAAAATTTATGCTAGAAATCAATAGTACAGACAACTTTCATAAACTCAAAATATTGTAAGTTCAACAATCCATAAAAAATGAAATCAAATAATAAATCACAAAAAATTTAGAAAAATGTTATAATTGACACAATGGAAACACAATATCTTAAAATTTATGAGAGATGGCAAAAATGTTCATAATTTTATAGCTGTTATTTCTGTAAATTACGTTAAGATTTCAAATAAATAACTTTCTACCTTAAGAATTATAAATGTAAAAAGCAAAACTAAATTCAAAGCTAGCAAAAAAAGGAAATAATTGTAGAAAACAAATACAACAGATAAATGCAAAAGAATTTTAATGAAAGATGGAGGGAGTCTAGATTAGGGACACACAAAATTCAGAATAAAAATAGATACTCCACTAGATCTCTTCTAAACCCAGCTTGCATTTCTGGTACATCTCTATCAATGTACTGTTCCAGTTATGTTTGCATAATCTTCAGCAGGATTTTTTTGTGTGTATGATATTAGTGATATTATTAATAATTTCCATATTCTGTCAGATCACCTTTTTTTTAAATGGGAATAAATATGGATCTCTTCTCGTCAGTTGGTGAGGTTCTTGTCCTCCAGATTTCTTGGCAGAATTTGGTGAGCACTTCCATGGAGGCCTCTGTTTATTGAAATATGTTAATTGGTATTCCATCAATTCTTGGGTCTTTATTTTAGTGAATTCTTTCAGAGTATCCTGAAATTCCTCCTTCACCGCTATGCCTCTTGATCATAGGTTATTTCATAAAATTCTTCTGTGTCAGCGAATTCTTTTTGTCTACGTACACTCCTTCCATCTTCTTTTAATGGTTCTTGGATCATTCAATATTCTGCTCATAGAATCTTTAGGTATTGTCACTCGTGGCTTGAATTTGTTCTTTAGTTCCTTCAGCTTATGAAATGCTGAGCAATTTTGGCCCTTTTGCCTTTCCAACTCTAGCTCCTTGCACATTTCATTATAATAATTTGCTTTGATTCCCAAACTCCCCTTTGAAATCTTCTATTAAGCTCCTTAATTTCTTGATTTCTTCCCTTTGCTTTTGCTTCTCAGTGCTCTAGGGCAACATTCATAGTCTCGTCTCTTCTGACATGCATTTTGGTCTTTTCTTCTTCCTCTGTCTTTGTAATGACTGTCTGCATTCTTCATGGATGATACTCTTGCTGTTTTCCCATAGCTCATTTGGTCTTTTTTCATTAATGTTCAAGGCCTCAAATCTATTCCTGAGTTGGTTCTTAAATTCTTAAATAGAATTGTTTTTCCTGTGTCTATGAGCTGACCTTCTTTAGCTTTAATATGAACTTGCATATGAGTAGTATAGTAGTAGATGGTCTGTTCCACAGTCAGCACCTAGCCTTGTTTTCACTGTTGATATTGAACTTCATCAACAATTTTTCACACAGATGTAATAAATCTGATTCATGTGCATACCATCAGGTGAAGTTCATGTATATAGTCTGAATTTATGTTTCTTATGAATTTGCAATGAATAAATGTCTAATTTTGTAGAACCTTATCATTTTATCCCCAGCCTCATTTCTATCAGTAAGTCCATGTTTTCTGACTATTGTTCTTTCTCCTTGGTTCCTACCCTTCACATTCTACATTTGATTGTATGTTCAATCAATTTCTGACTGAAAAATTTGGTAGAAATTCTCTGTTTCCTCATTTTTTGCTCTGGTTGTCAGTGCATAAATTGGAATGATTATGGTATTAACAGGGATGTGAATGAGTATTATCCAGTTGCTCACAATGTTATATTTCAAAATAGATCTGGAAACAATCTTTTTAACTATGAAAGTGATCCCATTTTTTCTTCACCTTTTCATCTCCAGTATAGTAAATCATATGATTATCTGATTCAAAATGTTCCACACCAGTTCATCTAGTTTTCCTACATTCATGTTTCTCATGTTCTACATTTGAATCATTAGTTTCTGCTTACAATTACTCTTCCTTCTTTTTTTTATCCAAATTTTGTTTCCAAAAATGTCAGTCTCTGCTGACTTTTCTTAGTCTGCTCTAAGGTGTTCTCCTGTACTTAGTGTTTTCATATATCTGTTATATTTCGGAAGTTCACGGCTAACACTTCCTCCTACTCTGTTTTAATTTGGATCCTTAATTTTAGAACAGGATCTGTCAGACAATCATTTTATTGAAAGGAGAGATGAAAGACACTTCCCCTTACAGAATTAAGGAATGCATTCAGTGCCACCCTCCCTTCCCCCACGTATATTTTCCCTTCCCTTTTTCTGCTACATCAACATTCCTTGCGTTCCTGCCTTCTCCAGTCTAGTAGCTCCCTCACCTAGCCACCACTTGGTATGATTGCTTATACCACAAGTTACTTTTATAATGTTTTGCACCTCACAATGCTGCTGGTCTATCATACTAATTGATGCCTCTCTCAAGTTTAAGAGGATATAAGTCCAAATCCCATGTACCAGCTGTAGGGAAAGATTTTTATCTGAGGCAGTTCTGGGGAAAGGTTCTTGCCTTTGAACTTCAGCTCATGACTATTGTTTTCTGACTTAGTATCTCTGCACTCCCTTTTGTACCAAACTGCTGTCACAATATGGTAATTTCCATGGTAAAGTCTAGGTCTCCTCCAGATCTAGTATGCAGGCCTGAGACTGAATGCCTTGAATGGATGCCTGATTGTTAAGGAAGGTGGAGGAATTCTGCAAAAGTAGGTGATACCTCATGAGGAATTTTAGTAGGTATCTCAGATCCTGTTCTGTGTGAAGATATGGTGTTCTTGACGTTTAGTTATGAGGGCAAAAGGCTCTGGTTGTATGTGGAGCCCTGGGGTTTCCAACACAAGCCTGGCACAGAGACAGAGAACTACTGAAAATACGAGCTTGGTTTAGAAGAGGTTGTGGCACTCTAAAGACATTATCACCAATGTTAGATGGTTCTTGACGGAAAGCAAAGAGTACCAGAGAAATGTCTAACTGTGTTTCATTGATTATGCAATGACATTTGATTGTGGGGATCACAACACATTGTAGCTAATATTAGGTAGAATGAGAATCTCAGACAGAACACTTAAGTATATTTATGTGAATCCTATATTGGGACCAGAAAGCAGTCCCCAGAATAGAGCAAGGAAACCTGCATCATTCGAAATCAGGAAAGGTGTTTATCAGAGATGCATCCTTTCTCCACATCCTTTTATTTTTTCTTGTTGTGTACCATAGAATTGAATCTGACTGGCACAGGAAGAGATTGCCACTCCTTTACCAGCAGAGAAACTGGTGGATTTGACCACGTGCCTTTGCAATTGCAGCACAGCTTCTTGCCTCTGGGCCACCAAAGTTCCCTATCTCCATGCTTTTGCAATCTGTATGCAGAACAAATAATTCAGGAGGCTGGACCTAAGAAAATGAATGTAGCGTGAGGATTGGAGAAGACTCATCAACAATCTATGCTATGCAGATTATACAACCTTCCTTGCTGACACTGAGGTGGGATTGAAGCGCTTGCTGCAGAAAGTCAAGGACTGTAATCTTCAATATAGCTTGAAGTTCAACATCAAGAAGACAAAGATTTTCACCACTGGGCCAATGGGCAGTACCATGATAGATGGAGAAGAGACTGAAGTTATTAGCAGCTTCAACTTGCTCAGATCCACAGTCAACACTCTCAGCATCAGCAGCCAGGAAATCAAAAGATGAATTTCATTGGGAATATCTGTTGTCAGGGACCTCTCCAGAGTACTGAGAAGCAATGATGTCAGTCTAGACACTAAGGTATGCCTGATTCAGGTCATGGTATTTGCATTTACTTGCTATACATCTGAAAGCTGGACTATGAATAAGGATGGCAAAATGCTGGAGAAGAGTCCTGAACACATCATGGACTGCCAAGAGATTGCCCCTATCTTGGAGAAGGTGAAACCAAGTTTCTCTTTGGAGGCTAGGATTTTCAAGTCCTGTCTCACATACTTTGAGCACATGGCCAAGAGGGACTGGTCCTTAGAGAAGGACATCATGGAGTGACAACACAGAAGAGGAAGGCCCTGGATGAGATGGATTGATACAGTAACTGGGTCAGTTGAGGATAGGTGTGTCAGAGTAAGCGAGACTGTCTCAAATAGGGCAGGCTTCAGAGGTCTGGTGCATGTAGTCACCATGAGTCACAGGTAACTTGATGGCACATAACAAAAACAACAGAAAGTTCTAAAATAAAAATTGGATGAAAGAAAGACAATCAGGTGACTCAAAGCTGAAGTATCTGGAAGCATGAATTTGGCAGGTATAAGTAGACAATTAGTAAGACAGCAAAATTTGTTACAAGTACATCAAGTTTATGACTAAACAGTCACCGGACAATTTAAGGGTGGGAGGCAACCTGTTATAAAAGCATGCAATATTATTCAAAATGAGTGAACCTGGAGGACATTATGCTGAGTGAGGTATCTCAGTCACAAAGGTACAAATGCTATATGGTGCCACTTTTGTAGAATGAGGCTGGCATTGGGGTGGGGGTAAGACTGAGAAAAACTGGATGAAATATGTTTATGGCATTGAAGTCTATGGGGGAGAGAATAGTCTAAAAGTATTATATTTTAGGGCATTATTTTTATCGTAGGAGTATGCAATGAGGGTTGTAGAGTGGATTA
>NW_006399897.1:541710-542481 GCF_000299155.1 Elephantulus edwardii | reverse complement strand
AAAAAAAAAAAAGCTGCTTTCCACAATTCTTTATACATCTTGGAGTTCACTGTAAATTTTCTTGATAATGCTGTGCCTCAAGAGCCTTCAAGTGAAAGTTCTCACATCTTTCGTATGCTTGTCCACAGTGTAAAGACTCTCTGGATAAAGAATGTGACTTGCTACATCTCAAGGTAGAAGAAGATTCTTTTAGGTCAGTGTCGAGGTTAGAAGAATGGGTTGTTTGAAAAGATGTCCCTGAAACTCAGCATGTCTCAGAAATTAGTCATGTCAAGACTTTAAAACAGAATTAAATTTCCTTTTCCAGACTGCTCTATTTACAAACATTGATTATCTCTGATTTTAGAATTTCATACATAATAAATATTTGAGTGTAAGAAAATAAAATAAGATACTGGAAAATAGAGAAAATTAACAAAACTAAACCTTTTTGGAAAATTTTAGCCTAAAATAGATATCTAAATTCTAAAATAAAGCATTATCAAAGACAATACAGAAATAAAATGAATAATGATAAAATACTATGAACAACACATGAAGCACTAAACAACCTAAACAGAAAGATTTCAGAATTAAAAGAAATAGGAAATTATAATATGGAGTTATATAAAAACATAAGAAGAAGAATTACTCAATTGTCCTTCTTTATCTTTTTCATAATAAACATATTCATGTTTACAAAAATTATTTCTAACAACTACAAAGTGGTCATTGTTGCTGTTGTGTGTCCTGGGCTTATAACAACCCTATGTACATTAGCTCTTTTTTTTT
>NW_006399897.1:539773-541160 GCF_000299155.1 Elephantulus edwardii | reverse complement strand
CATAGCTTCTTAGCACTAGGCCATCAGAGCTCCTGAGTATCTCATGGACTGTCAAAATAATAAACATGTATATCTTTAAAAAGATGTGACCAGAATGCTCCTTGGGATAAAGGATGCTGAAACTTTGTCTTTCATACTTTGGACTTGTTTCCATTCCTTGGAAAGGGATACTATGCTTGGAAAAGTGAGAGAAAAATTAAACACAGACAGACTATCAGTGAGGTGAATTGGCATAGTATATGCAGCAATAGGCTTATGTGTACCAAAGATAATGAGGATGGCATGGAATAGGACAAATCTGTAGTTCTTAAGGTCATTATGACTCATATTTGACCACATCTCACAAAAACAATAGCTTAATGACAGCAGTTAAATTAATTTGCCATTTAACATTACCTTTATCAGTGTAAACTTTCTATTGTTTTATAATTTTAAACAGGACACTACATGTTTCAGAAAATTTTATATACATGTGAAATATTAAAGAAAGAAAGGTAATACACAATATAACTTACAGATAAAGATTATGATAATTTTCCCTATAAATTTTATCCTTGATTTTATTTGTAACAATAGATACATATTAAATATATTTCTAAAATTTGTTATTATGCTATAGATATCTTTATTATCTGATCTTTTTGCCCACATTTTAATATTTTACTGTATTTATAAGTGTTTCACACTTTATAATTTGGAGTTTAGTTTTGCTATAGCTGAAATTACTTGTTCAGATTATAGTTTATTTGCCTTATTAAATTTTTACTTAAGGTATCAAATATCAGAACTGAAAAATATTTTCATAAAAATGCATTTCTATCAAGGGAATAAAAACAATGTAGGAACCTTAATGACAGTGGTCATACCTTAAAAAGTACTTACAGTTTGAGGAAAAAGGAAGTACTTGATAATTTTATTTTTATATATATATATATAAATAAATTATATATATATATTATCTAAAAGAAAAAGTCACTATCACAATCACACATCTAAAGTTTCAAATTGTTTTATTTTTTGTATGTTTACATATCAATTTTTAGACAGCAAATACAATTTTATGACAGGTGACCTTATTCCTGTCAGCAAGAGATGTGTCTTCGAGCTATACATCAACACAAAAAGTTATTATTTTTGTATTCTTACAAGAACAGAATAACACATCTTCATCAAATGTCAGATATTTACATTATGTTGTTATGTGGCACCGAGTTGATCAAAAGGCATAGCGACACTAATTGTCCGAAATGTATTAAAAGGTCATAGAAAATTACTAAAATAGTTTCTGTTGAACTATAACATCATAATTTAAGTAACAAAAATTACATAAAATGTCTTATATCTTTTTAACATAAAAATTGTTCTACTGAAGTTAATTTAAAAAAAA
>NW_006399897.1:532744-537743 GCF_000299155.1 Elephantulus edwardii | reverse complement strand
GAACATTTCATGGATGGCCAAGAAAATGAAGATAGGTCTTGGAGAGGGTGTAAACAGAGTGCTCTTTGAAGGCAAGAATGATGAGGCTTCACATCATATACTTTGGACATGTTGCTAGGAGAAACTATTCCTTGGAGAGGGACAAGATGCTGGGAAAGGTGAAGGGCCGATGAGGGAGAGTAAGAGCCTCAACCAGGTAGACTGATATGGTGACTGCTGCCATGAGCTCTAGTGTGTCAGGAAGTGTGAGGATGGTTCAGGACAGAACAGGGTTCAAATATTTTGTTCATAGGGTAGCTGTGAGTCATGTTCAACTAGATAACACCTATCAACAACAACATAGTGAAAATATTTTACAATGATTAATTGTAGCACCTGAGATATGTATAGACTTTTTGGAGTCTCTATCTGCACATGTGATTTTGCTTGAAAATAGGGCTTCATTTGTTATGCTAATAGATATAAGCATAAGTCAAAGAACATTGTGACCTGCTTGTAGTATTTCTGTTATAGCAGTACAATCAAATTAAGACAGCCTGCTATATATGTAACACACCACAAACTCAAATTTGAGTGGGGAGAACAAAATGTTATCAGAAAACAAAGACAATCTATGACAGCCCTATTTTTTAAAAAAAGCATTTATTCTAGACAAATAAACAGCACAAAAAGTTATGAGGATGACAGTAACATAATTGATTGAGAGCATACGTTTGGGGATATTGAATTCTCTACTAAATTTTATAGTTTTGTTGCTGTGCAAAAATCAAGCTGGAACTGACCCCTCAGTAAGTTTTCGGAGTATTAAATCATAGAAGATGGGATTGTTCATCTTCTTCTTATAGAGTAACTGATGGATTTGAACTGGGTGCCTTTGGGTTGTCAGTGAATCTTTTTACTTAAAGAAAATCTAAAGAAAAAGAACCATGCCAATTACAAGTGGTTATTGCTAGGTTCTGTTGAACTGGCTCCAATACAGTGAGCCTTGGTATTTTAGGGGTAATAAATTGTGTTGCTAATCCAAGAATTGTTGATTTGTGCAATTAAGTTGCTTCGTACTCATAGTGATCCTATGCAGAATAGAACCTTGCCCTATATTGAGCCATTCTCATTGATTCTGAGACACCTACATCCATTGCCTTGGTTACTGTGTCAGTCTATCTTATCCAGAGTCTTTCTATTCTCTGCTAGATGGACCTCTCCCTTCCAAGCATGATTTCCTTCTCCAAGAGTTGGCTCCTCTTGGCAACATGCTCAAAGTATGTGAGATAGAGCTTCAAAATCCTTATCTCCTAGTAGCAGCCTGGTTTCACCCTCTCTAAGACAGATCTGTTTGTTCTCTTGGAAGTCCATAGTTCAGTTCTCTTCTTCAGCACCACAACTCAAAGACATCAGTTATTCTATTATCCTTAGCCATCCATTGTCCAGCTCTCCAATGCATAGCAAGTAATTGCGAGCAACATGACCTGGATCAAGCACACCTTAGTCTCCAAACTGATATTGTTGCTCTTCTGTACTCTGGAGAGGTCCTTAACAGCAGATTTTCCCAGTGCAATTCAAAGGTGTTGATTGTGGGACCAAGCAAGATGATATTTTTAACAATGTGAATCTTTTCTTCATTTATCAAGATGTTGCCAATTGGTCTGGTAGTGAGAATTTTGGTGTTGAACTTCAAATCATATTGAAGACTGCAGTGCTTGACCCTTTTGCAGCAAACTCCTCATGTCCTTCTCAGGTTCAGCAACCAAGGTTCTGTCATGCACAGTGTTGATTGTTCATGAGTCTTCCACCAGTTCTGTTGCCACATACTCCTATTAGTCCAGCTCCCTTAATAATCTGTTCCAAATAGCGATTGAAAAAAATATGGAGATAGAATATATCCCTCATGTATACCTTTCCTGATTTTGAAGCATGCCGTGTTTTCTTGTTCTGTTCTGATGACTTCTTCTTAGTCCAAATATAGGTTTCACATGAACACAAATAAGTGTTCTAGATTCCATTCTTGTCAAAATTAGCCACAATTTGTTGTGATTAACAATGTCAAATGCCTTTGAATATTCAATGAAATACAGATAGACATCCCTCTAGTATTCTTTGCTTTCAGTTAAAATCCATCTAACATTGCCTATAATGTCCTTAGTATCATGGTGTCTTCTAAACACAGCTTGCACATCCGAGAACATGATAGAGCTCTAATAATAGTATTTTTATTACATCAAAATTGAAAGCTCATTTTTATTGCCCTGATATATATGATGGTTTGCATTACAGTTAGACTTTATTTACACTTGGTGTTTCTGCTTAATCTTGTGTCAATCTGTACCTTAAATTACATGCTTATTGTATTTTTAATATCTCAAGCAAGATAGGAAAGTGCCCTCCCTCAGACCGAATGACTCTCCAAAATAATTGTTCCTGTTTTTGAGAAACTCTAATTCCTTGCTACTTATGCCACATAATTCTAATATCTTCCCTCACTGGCGTAATTTACTGACATTTTCTAGTCTTATTCATCTCGGTGAAAAAAATCCATCATCATCCACCTCTTTGCTCAAGTCAGAAAATGAGAAGTCATTAATGATTTCTGCCTTTTCCCACATCCTCCTAACTAATATTTAACCACATGTAATAGTCAAATTTTGAATTTAAATTGCTATCACAAAGCCATCTACTGTGCCTCATTCTCTGCACCATCACCACCAGCTTAGTTTATTGTTGTTATGTGCCATTGAGTCACTTGCAACTCTCAGAGACCCTATGTACAACAGCCCTAAACCTTACTCTATCCTGTGCCAATCTTATTGCCTCTGACATGCCTATCCCTATTACCACAGTGACAGAATCAATCCATCTCATCAAGGGTCATCCTCTCATGCACTGTCCCTCCACCCTTCCAATCATGATGTCCCTCTCCAAGGACTTGTCCCTCCTTGCAACTTTTCCAAAGCATGTCAGATGAAGCTTTAGAATCCTTGCCTTCAAGGAGAAGCCTAGCTTCACCCTCTCCAGGATGAAGCTGTTTGTTCTCCTAGCAGTCTATGATATATTCAATACTCTTCTTAAGGACCAAAGCTCAAAGGCATCCATTCTCATTCTGTTATCTGTAGTCATTGTCCAGCTCTCTGAAACATAGCAAGTAATGGCAAAGACCATGGCCTGTATCAGGTGCACCTTGGTTTCCATACTGACATCATTGCTTCTCAGTATCTTGGAGAGCTCTCTGACAGCAGACTTTCCCAATGCAATTTGTCTTTTAATTTCCTGGCTGCTGGCAACAATTACCTCTCATTTAGTCTACTGCAATAGCAAAATCATCTTGAATTTTGTCTTGCTACTGTAAATTATATCCACAAAGATCTTTAATTTTATTTACTATTTATAGCCAACTACTGTTACAGAGAAGACAATAACAACAGATTGTATAACAGAGCATTCTCTTATATAACAACCTTAGCTTCATCTAGCTAAGAATTTAAGTAATCTATTAAAACTAGAATCCTTTTCTTACTCTAGATTTCCATAATCAATATGCTCTTTTTAAAAAATCCCTATAGTTATGCAGTTCACTGTTATTCCAGTTCACTGGAAGAAGTTGAAGATGACGATGCGCTTAGCTTCTTACCTGCATCAATGCAGCTATCTCAGAACCAACTTGACACTGAAGAAAATGAAAGATCTCAGAGATCACGGCAATCCTCACTGAGCTTCACCAGAAGACAGCCTTCCCTTTATCCCCAAAAGACTGAATACCTTTGTTATTAGGAATCAGAATTATGGGAATTGGGGTGCTTTTCCAGAGATTCATGTGACCCACTATTCACTGGATTTTGGAGGAAAGGGGGAAAATGTCCAATGCACTCGTTATTCAGCTGGACAATGAAGGAAACTTGCAATAGCTAGACAAGGACAGTCAAAAGACAAGGGCATTTACAGCAAGTACACTGACTTACTTTTCAAGGGAGTTCTGAATGCAGATGTCCCAAAACTGCAAAGACTTGATAAAGAAGCCATAAAACAGTACTAGCCTTAGAACAATCTGTATCACAGAAGGTTGTTGGTTCCATACCAGTTCAAATAGCTGATAAAGTGGCTTCTGCTCAGTTCATTTGGTACACATAATCTCCACAAGGAGTGGCTTTTAATTCTGGAGCCAAGCAGAAAATTATTGAGATGGTGGAAGTAAAGAGAAAGCCAATGGAAAGCACAAAATCCAGCATTGAGAATTATCCTGGGACCACTATCTTCTCCAGGACCTTTCAAGCATTTCCCTAAGCAAAAGATGACAGTGAAGAAACTGCAGGAGTGAAAGATTCTTCCCTTTTATTTCAAACTAAGAAAATGCCAAGGATTATACAATTCTGGTGATGTAAGAGGACAAAAGATAGTTCACGAAAATGAAAATTTTGCAAAACTAGTTGAATCCCTCTACATTGTTGAAGGGAAGGTTGAGGAGGCTGTGGAACTGCATGCTGAAATAGAGAGGAAGGTGTCTCAGAAAGAAAAGGAGAGAGGAGGGAGGATGGGTAGGTGTGAATCCACAGAATTGCAAAATTTGGTTGTTGGTGAGGGAGGGTTGAAGGAAATAGGAAGGATCCTGTGGGGACAGGTAACCACTGACATGTTCAAATTTCAATTAATTTTGTATAATGCATGAGATGGATTGTTTAAAACACAGAAACACACAGAGACGTACATATATGTATATGTCTCTTTATATATGTATGTATATGTATATGTATGTGTATATATGTATATATAACTACATATATAACTATGTGTATAACTACACGTGTAACTACATATATAACTATATATAAATATATACATATATAAAATATAGATATACATATATACACACATATACATGTATACACACATATACACACATATATACATACATATACACATATACACATACACACATATGCACATATACATATGCATATACATACATATATACATATACATCTTTATATACATACATATATATGTTGATATG
>NW_006399897.1:530110-531681 GCF_000299155.1 Elephantulus edwardii | reverse complement strand
TTTTCTAACACTTGAAATTAAGATCATTTTCTCTTGGGTTACACCAATAATTCTGGCTTAGTATGTTGTTATGTGCTATCCAGTTGCCTGGGACTCATGTATTCACAGTACAAAAATAAAGACCCCTTATAAAATGGAAAATATGATCTAAAATTATTCACCCATCTGAATATAATAAAATCAATGAGAAAGGTAGAAGAGAGCAAAATAATTTTTTAAGAATATAATCCAGAAATTGGCTATATTACTTCTAGTGATGGTGTGAACAGTAAATACACTCAACTGTTAATTGAAAGTTTGGAGCTTTAACTATACCTGCAGTGCCTAGAAAGACAGGTCTACAGATTTACTTATCAAAAAATCATTCCCAACCCTATGGAGTACAATTCTGCTCTAATGTACATAGGGTTATCAAGAGTTGAAGTTAGCTCAGTCTTTCCCAATAACTGCATTCTCTTAAATATCAGGCACACTATGAAGTTCATTTAGTTTCTTTTTGAACCAGTTATAGGATGAGGATCTAGATTTAATAAGAGAAATTATAAGGCTTTTTGGCTGTAGGTTTTAAACATTTTGTTTGTTTGTTGCTCTTTCTTTGCTCCCTGGAACACACACAGAAACTTTCAGATAATCTGTGCAAATTGTGAACTGAGATATGAAGTTCATAACATAGCTCTATTTCTTTCATTACTTTGTCTAGAGAAAGTTGAAGCAATCAAGTAATGCCATTATACTCATCAGTTTGGTTAAAAACAAATATTCTAAGTTATAAAATCCCTAATCACCTATTAAGAAATGGCTTAAAATATCCAGTAGCGATATTTTGTGAATAGTTCCTTATGATCCCTAGGCTACTGTGATGATAGAGTTTATTGTTCAAAATGGCTTTCCTAGCCAGTGAGTTTCACTTTGCCAGTGTATACAAATAGGAAATGTTAGTCTGTCCACTAGGGGATTGGCTGGTACCGATATCAAATTAAACAGATTCAGTAGCAGACTTTGAGAATCTTACCATATGCAAAGGAGAAGCAGTGCACCTTTTGAAGCCAGAGATTCGGGGCCAGAAAGCTCTACAGGAGAGTAACAATGACTGCAGCAGAGATCCAGAAATCTAACATGAGACAGAGCTGGCTTTGAGTGTATTAGCTCACAGTCCAAAGCTAAGATCTTTTGCCTAAATTTGCTTGAAGATTGGGGAAACAGAGACCGATAATTGGCAGAACTAAGAGTTTTGTAACACTGGCCTAAAGCAGTCAGGCTGAAGGCTGAGGTACCTCAGGGCACGTTTTGGAAGCTGTTCTGATCTTGCTGCCAACCTAAATTATAGACTTTTGACTTCCCTAAAGGCCCAAGACTTGATAGAATACCAACTGACATATTTCAATAAACAGATGCTGCCCTGGATGTGCTCACCAGGTTGTGCCAAGAAATCTGGAGGACGACTACCTGGCCTATATTTAGACCAGGATGTAGTCCTCAGAACAGAGCAGGGAAGCATTTCATCAGGATTTTGCTTGTGTCCTCCAGATTTCTTGGTATAGCCTTGTGAGCACGTCCAGGGAAGCTGTTTA
>NW_006399897.1:517344-529031 GCF_000299155.1 Elephantulus edwardii | reverse complement strand
TAATCAGGAAGTGAAGTTAGTAGAGGCAAATAATCCTCTAAAAATGTTAATTAGATTGAATATCAACTATTGAAATATAATTTTCTTTACTTAAAGTAAACTAATTGCAGATGCTAATATAATTTAGAGAGGGCTCTGATGTCTGGTAAGGAATTGGGCTGCCAATCCAAAGGCATGCAGTTCAAATCTATCAGCTTGCTCTATGGGAGAATGAGGGACAACACCCTCCTAGATGATCAAATACTTCTGAAAATGCGCTTGAAGGGTCTGCAATTGTTTGGTTCCAACTTGACATCACAAAACCACTTTAGTAACTCATTTTATAATAAAGCAAGAATCTAATCTGACTGTGAACGTATAATAAAGATGAGATATTATTGTTGTGTACTGTCAGAACTGACTCAGAGCTGAGCTGACGAGTTTCAGAGGCATTAATCACAATTACACAGGAAGTCTGTCCACCCTTCTCCTCAGGTGGCTGGTGGATTTGAACAGTGTGCCTTATAATGCCTTATAGTGCTTTTCACTAGGCCACCAGAGCTCCTTTCTAATGTGACACAGATAGTCTATACAGATTGTCTGATTACATGTATTGTAGTTGAGTGTCATCTACTCCAAATGACCCATGGCTGACCCTCCATTAGATCTTCAGAGGCAGTAAGTCACACACGAATAAATGCTTATTTGGCAACAGCCTTAAAAACCCTAACTGGACAATTACGCTCAGCACACACGTGGTTACTATGAATCCAATTTAACTCCACAAAAAATACAACAGCACTAAGACAGCTTAGCTATGTTGACTGATGAAACAAAGTAGTTCAAAGACAGACATGACATTTTATACATGCAGGAGCACAAGCTCAAGTGCTGCACAGCACACATTGTAAGTGGCTGGAGGATCAATTGCAAATTATATTCAATGACTTGTTAATAAGAAGAGATAATTATAGTCCCAGAGAGCAGACCGTGCAGGAGAGGAAGACCCCAGATGAAATAGATTGATGCAGTAACTGCGGTGGTGAAGGTAGGTATGTCAGAAGATGTGAGAATGGCTCAGAATAGAGTGGGGTTCAGGGTTATTAAATATAGGGTCGCTATGAGTTGCGGTCCACTAGAAAGCAAATAATAACAACAGTAACAGATATCAAATCTAACTCTAATCATTCCCAGCACTTTTTTATACTGGAAATTGATAATTATGAGGACTAGGATATGCTAGTATGGGAATCACCATAGTCCTGATCAAAACTACTACAATAAAAATAGAAAAACACTTCTAACATAGAATTTTTTTTCTGAGTTCGCTGTTCTCAACACTGCTTATTGTTGCAGAATTTTCCAGAATTGTTGTTATTGTTTTTAGGTGACAGATTTGGTTGTGACTCATAGCAATCCCATGTAAAACAAAATACAACATTCTTATAAAACTGTATAAAAACATAAACCATTTAGGCCTATACTATCTTTACAATCATTATCCATTGGTGCACTTATTTTATCAATCTATTTCATTAGCTTTAATCTATTTACATTTAATCTATTTATTTTGTGAGTCTTAGAAAATTTTGATGACTATGTACTTTACAGAAGCATGATGAAGTTGTCCAGAAACAAGTGCTTTTGTATCACATACCTCAAGTAATTGAAATGAAGTCTTGTTATCATCTCTTCACTGAAACATTTTGACTTACCTTCTTTCAAGACAGTAGAGTTTGTTTTCCGTACTTCTTTATATAATCAGTGTTATTTATTAGAAAAATCATTTAAAGCTATCACTTATTCCCTTATCTATTTGAATTGTTCCTCTTTTCTATAAAGTTGAGGTAATTGGAAAACACCATTACTTGGGTCAGGTGCTCCACTGTACTAGAATACTATCTGTTATGTAAAACAGGTGCAGAAACTGTCAGAGAAGTTTGCACGTGCCATGAAGAAGAGTGGTCTTTAAAAGACTCAGGGAGGAAGGGGCTGTCTCCTGGCAGAGGAAGTAGTTGAAGTAGTTGTATAGCTCATTGATTGGCTGCAGCTGTTGGCAATCTTGGTGACATACAGTGATGCTATTAAGCTAATGGTCTCTTGGCAAAGAATCAGTCATGAAGCATACTCATTGGCTGTGGCTATTGGTGCTAGCTGCTGACACAGTCAGGTGGGCCATCTCTTGGTAGAAGAAGTAGCAGTTTTGGTGAGTCAGCCCCGGAGGCCTATCACCCTAGGTTGTTGTGGGGTTTTTTTGGTTGTTGTTGTTGTTATATAGGGGTGAGATGTTCTCTCTGGCTGCTTCCTGCTGAGAGGTGTTGTCATGAGGATGGGGGAGAAAGGCTGGGAGATGGCTCGCTGGGAAGCTGGATACCAGTTTGAAAGTCATCTGCAGGAGCTGGCTGTTGGCTGGGATTTGTAAATAGTAGGGTGGAATGTTGATTCTCTAAGGGAAGTGAGGCGATGTGATAAGGCCTCCTATTAAAAAACCCTTCTTGGTAAGCAGTATGGCGCCGGAGACCAGATTGAAAGTCATCTACAGGAGCTGGTTCTACAGAAACTGTTGGCTGGGATTGGTGAGCAGTAGACTGGAATGATGGTTCACTAAGCGAAGTGAGGTGATATGATAAGGCCTCCTATTTAAAACTGTGACACAGAAAACACTATGACACTCATGTGCCAAATGTGATAATGGTTACTCATGGTAGACAGTGTTTGGTAGAACTTCCCAATTAAAACAAGCTTGGAAGCAGGAGTGGTATCCATTTCCAAAATGGCTTGCCTCCAGAAATTCTATGAACAGTGCTCAGGTCTTTCATAGGGTCACTATGAGTCATCTACAACTCGACAGCACTTAACAACAACAACAGCTGGTTAACTACATCATGAGAACTTTCATGGATACAAGCTTGCAAAAATCTTAGTAAGTATGGTGCTATTAATAATAGTAGACAGATTATTAGTAAAGGACTTATAATTAGGGCTAGCCAAGTCATTAATGGCAATTACCACCCCCTTGATTGAATTCTGATGGCGTCATTCCTGTGCTGTAACTCGTTTCAGAGCTGGGTCAGAGTATCTAAATTTTTTTCAACTAGGCCTATTTCATTAATATAATAACAACAATGTTCTCAAAGAAACAAACAGGTTCCACCTTTGTCTGCTGTCAGCAGGTCTAAGGCTCACCTGTTTTGAAGAGATACCTGGGCCAGAGTTAATTTGATGTTGGAGGGAGAGTTAGCAGATGCATCTATGGCTACTTGGAGTTTGTGCTCAAGACCAGCTGAGGCCGTAAGGGAATATCTTAGACCACCACTAGCTAAGCCTGCTGCAACTATAGAGGATGCAAGAGAGAGGCCAGCTATAACTGGGAGGAACACAACTCTTTGAGTTCTATGTTGGCTGGCAGGTATGATGAAGGCAAATAATTCTTCTTGCCCATACATCATAAGCTGAGGCACTAAGGCAGCAGGAATGCAGGGAAAGGAGAAAATGTTTTGATAGTTTTATACAGTGTATTATTACACCAAAAGTATCCACCAGGGGGAGCATGTAGAGTTGAAGATACTAATGAAGTAATATTATAAGGGGTGGGGGAGAGTTGGAGTCAGGGGCTTGCCTAAAGAGGGAAATTTCAAATGAGGGAACTTTCGGTTAGAGGGAATTCGAAGGAGGAGGCAGAGAAAAGTGAATAATGCAGGAAAAACACTAAGAAAGCGATCAGTGATATTGCCAATACTTATATGATTGAGAAGATTAATGCCCTGATGGATTAGTGGAAGGCAGCAAAAAGGGTAAGGATTATGAGAGGTTAATCCTGAATCTAAAGAAGATTCCTGGTGGAGGATATTTTCTGATATATCAGCTAGCTGTTAAATTACTTCTGGTACTGCTCAGGTGTGGACCCAGAAGATCGTGAGGGTAGCTGAGGTGTAGGAATCTCAGAGCCAGTTATACAGTTTAGCCTTTATCCCCTGTACTCACCTGCTGTCCCAGGGATCATAGATGGTAAGCCACATGACTGATCTTGACCTTTTGAGCACAGGTTTTGGGCTATACCTACCTCCACTGATTGAATGGATTTTATAAGATTAGTAAGGGCATCTGTCATAGATTTCTGGCCATCATTTGCGATAACATGTACTTAGTCATAAAGGAAGTAAATAGCTGGAACCAAGAACCCAACAGTTAAGGATTTTAAAGACTGGTAGGGTTTAAGGGTAACGTGAATGGGAGTTCAGCATCACTCTGGCTGACAGTTGGCTGTGGCTGTATAATGGTTATGGGTGATGGTATTTTTAGTCCAGGTTTCCTGGATGTGAAATCTCCACATATAGGCAGCGATGGTACTGAAACTCATTTGGGGAGGTAAGAGAAGAAATGAGAGTGAGAATAGTCAATGGGGGTTTTAGTGAGCCATAATTGGGTGGGTTGATATCCATTCAGTGGCAGTGTCAGTTTCTTCAGGTGACTATTTGAGGTAGGAAACATGATACCACGAAGAGTGGCCTTGGAGCTTGGCTGCAATTGGAGTTGTTAGGATGACTATGTATGGACTAGACCAGCAAGGGTGAAGGGAATTTGGGTGGAGGTCTTTAAGAAAGACTGATTCACCAGGCTGTAAAGGAGGAGCAGGCGTTGAATCAGAGGATGAGGTGATAGAGGGAAGGGACCTGCTGGTGTGCTCATGCAGGAGCTGCTGCAGTAAGGTGAGGTAGGGTAGATAAGATGCTAGTGGAGGAGGTTCCTGTGGAAAGTTATAGGGTAAATGAAAGGGGCGGCCATAAACAATCTCAAAGTGGTTTAGCCCTGAAGGTAAACATGGAGCAGTGCATAGGCAAGCTAGAGTCAGGAGAAGTAGAGTAGGCTGGGAGACATTTACCTCAAGACTGAGTTTGGTCAGCTGGTCCTTGAAAAGGTCATTTGCCTGTTCTACTTTTCCATAAGATTGGGGATGGTATAGTATGTGTAGTTTCCAGATGACACTGAGCATTGTCTACACTTACTGGATAACCTGTGAGACAAAAGCTATGCCATTGTTGGATTGAGTATGAGTGGCTAAGCCAAAGTGAGGGAGGATTTGTTCAATTAGAGTTGATGTGATTACATCATCAGTCTTGTAGGCAGTGGGGAATGCTTCAATCCATCTTGAAAAGGTGTCTACCATGGTTAGGAGGTAACACTACTTTTTTGTCTAGGCATGTGAGTGAAGTCAATTTGCCAGTTCAGACCAGGTAGATTTCCTCTCATTTGGTGAGTAGGGAACTGGGGCCAGATGCTAGAGAAGGGGTAGAAAATAGAGGTGGGAGGAAGTGGAGGAGGGCTTTGGGTCCAATATGGAGTGAATTATGGATATCGGTGAGGATAGACGTAGACTGGGATCTGGGTAGAGCAATTTCATCACCAGGACAGATCCAACCTTGAAATGTGATGCACCCTCCTTTTGCCAATAAAATGTCAGTTTCTGCAAGGAAGTAAATGGGACTGATATCTAGAGTAAGGAATGAGACTGTGACAGTAGATGAGGAGGTGGAAGTGAGGCATCTAGTAAGATGTCAGTTTCTCCTAGGGAGTAAGTGGGACTGATTTCTGTAGTATAGATTAAGACTGGAGTAGTGGACAAGGAGTAGGAAGCAAGGCCTTGAGCCATAGCATTTACTTTGGCATTGCCCATAGTGACAGAATCAGAGGAAGGCTGGTGTCTTTGCCGCATATAATAGCTACCTTGGCAGAAAGGAGGAGAGCTTTTAGTAATTTAGAGATTAAGGTAGTATTGACAACAGGAGATCCATTGATGGTAAGAAACAAGAAGTAGGAGTCAGGATGTAAAGGAACAGTAAAGAAAGCATCCTTAAGTCAAGGATGGTAAAATATGTAGTTTTAGGAGGAATATGAAAAAGTAAAATTTAAGGGTTGGGGACTATATGGTGGATGGGAGGACAGCCTCATTAATGAGGTGTAGGTCCTGGACAAGCCTGTAAGCATCTGATTGTTTGCATACCGAAAAGATGGGGGTATTACATGGAGAATATTACATGGTAGGTATTATAAGGTTTTAGCTGAGAAGCCTGGTAATAATAGGACAGATTCCACAAAGATGAGATTCTGAGATAGGAAATGGGGGGTGTGACAGAAATTTAGTATGATCTTTAAGAGATAAAGAACAGGTGGTGTTTGGAGGCTACTATTGGCTTTGATGTATCCCAGAATACAGGTTTAATGATACCAGGAGGTAAAGGGAAGTCAGAAGTAGAAGATGCTGATAGGTGAGAAAGTAGCAGGAGAAGAAGGGGGAGGGAAGGCCCTGGAGAGAGAGAAATAGTTGCACAGAGATTTTGGAGAATATCCTTACCTAATAGGGGGACAGTCTGGAGGACATAACTAAAATTTAATGTGAGAAAGGGATTTTATCTAACACACATGGCAAGGGAGAAGTCTTGTGCGGGTAAGTAGGCTTTCCATCAATTCCTATAACTGCAAGCTGTAAAGGAGTTGTGGTGCCTGAGAAAGCAGGGAGGACAGAAAAGGTAGCTCCCATGTCTATTAAAAATCAAATAGACTTACCCGCTACCATTATAGTCACCCATGGCCCAGGCAAAAATAACAGATGTCCTTGAGTCCGGGCAACCTCAGTCCTCATCCAATAGGCAAGAGGCGGGACCACTAGGTGGTCGTCATTTGTCCTCCGTGTTGAGGCAAAGAGGATGAGCTCAACACCAAGGGGTAGTCACTTCGCCAGTGGCCTGGTATCTTGTAGGCTGGGCAAGGTCTTGTTAGTGGCCATGGACATGGGCATTGCTGTGCCCAGTGACCTTCTAGGCCACAGTTGAAGCATGCGCTTGGCAGAGTAGCTTTTGAAGGGAGGTCCCACTGAGTCCCCTTTTTACTTGGAGGTGCCGGCTGGAGGGTGGCAACAATGGCCTAAATCTGGAGAGCTACCTTTTGATGCATCTGAGCCTATTTTATGGCTTCAGCTCTGTCCTCCCTGTAGTTAAGAAATTTAAAAGCTGTGTTTACCAAATTGCAGATGGGTATTTGCAGTCTGTTTTTAGCTTTTTTGAGCTTTTTTCCCCCCTTTTCTTTATGTCAGGTGCAGATTGTATTATTAAATGGGTGACTAAAATCATAGACCCTGGTGCAGTTGAAGGTTCTAGGCAGGTTTAATGGGCTAAAGCTTCAGTTAGTATATTTAAGAAAATTCTCATCTGGCCCTTGTGTTATGTCTTGGAGTTTGTTATAATTGATTTTTGGGGTGGCACCTTGCATGCCTGCTAAGAGACACTGAATTATACAGTCATACCTGTGAGTGCCTTCTTGGCCATGTTGATAGTCCCTGTTGGGCTCTGTATCTGGGATGGCTACTGTGCCTTCAGTCATTGGCTTATATGTGAGAGCAGCTGCTAAAATGTGGTCTTTTTTGTCAGGTATGAGAGTAGAGATGAGTATAATGTGATGCAAAGTAAGTTCATAAGCTGTGTTAGATAGTGGAATTCTTTCTGTTAAAGAGTTGAGTTAGAAGAAAAGGAACCAAGACATTTTTCAATAACAGAGAGTAGGGGCCACGGGCATGAACATTTCTTTTGGTGCCTGCAACTTCCTGAATGGGGCAGAGTAACTCAGGAAATGGTGAAAGTGAACAACACCTAGATGGTGGGTCATGAGAATTTGCATAAAAGCTAATAGGAGAAGAAAGAGAAGGTACTGTAGTGGGAGGAGAAAATTTCAGGAATGAAGGGGTTTGGGGATGACAGAGGCACAGTGGGTGCAAATGATCATATGGGGGCGGGAGACTAAATCTTCAGGAAGATCCTGATCAGAGGTGGTAGGGTCAGAGGTTGGAGCAGCAACAGAAGAAAGTGGAGAAGTAAGTTAGTTTTGGATTTTTCTGAGCAAGAAGCACATGTGCAGTGGAACAGAGTGAACAGAGATCTGGATGAGAGTGAAAGAGCCAAAAAGCCTGGATATAGGAAACTTCTGAGTCTTTGTCTAACTTGTGGCAATAGCTGTCTAAGACCATCAGGATATAGAAAATTAAAGAACTATCAGATAGCCAACAGAGGCAGTTATCAAGTGGGTACTGAGGCCAACAGACAGAGCAAAAATGATGTTTCTTTTTCTTTATGTCTAGGCGATTTTGTACTTCACACCAATTGGAAAGTAAGCAGCCTAGTGGTTATTTCAGGGTCAAATTTAGACGTTTGTGATCCCATTGTCTGGTCCCTGAGCAATGTGTGGAGGGATGTTGGCATCCCAACGATTGATCCACACAGAGAAGGAAAGACAAAGGGGCAGCAAGGCAGCTGGGGCATCCCCACAGATACCAAGGTTCAGAGCTAGAATTGGTCTACCAGGAACATGGATCCCTAAGACAACAGTGATTGCAGACAGAGAGCATGGAGATGGAGCAGGGAGGGAGGAAGGGTGAACCACATAGACTTAGCACTGGCAGAAGGAGGCTAGACTCTGGATGGTCCCAGTCTGAGGTGAAAGAACGGGCCACGGGGCACACATTCCTCCAGAATTTTGGAACCAAATGTTAGGTAAAGCAGGCATGGAAACCCAAAGTAATCAAAGAAGCTTTTATTGTGGCACTGAGCCTCTTGGGTGCAGTTCCCTGACCTAGCTGGGGGGAGGGGGGAGAGAGAGAGACAGGATGGCAGTATGGGTCAGAGAAGTTTGCACGTGGCATGAAGAACTGGCCTTTTAAAAGACTTGGGAAGGAAGGGGCCATTTCCTGGCATAGGAAGTAGTCAATATAACTCGTTGACTGGATGCAGCTGTTGCCACTCTTGGTGCCATACAGTGATAACATTAAGTAAGCAGTCTCTTGGTGGAAAAAGCAGTCATGTCAGTGAGTCAGCCCCACAGGCCTATCACCATCTGCTTCTTAACACTTTCAAGAGGTTTTGATAGGGCAGATTTGACTTGGAAAAGTATTCTTAATTTAGGTTAATACAGAATAAAATAATAATCGAGCATTTTTAGTATGTTGTAGTAATGTACCATCAAATCAACTCCAATTCATAGCAACCTTATGTACAACAGCTCTGAGCCCTGTTCTATCCTGAACCAATTTAATTATCTCTGATAAACCTACCCCCATTACTCCAGTCACAGTCATTCCATCTCATCCAGGATCTTTCTCTATCGTGCTATTCCTCCACCCTTTGAAAAGTCATGTCTTTCTCCAAATACTGGTCCCTCCTTGCAACACACCCAAAGTATGTCAGATGGAGCTTCAAAATCTTCACTCCCAAAGAGCAGCCTGGTTTTATCCTTTACGGGATGAACCTGTTTGCTCTTTTAGCATTTCATGGTATAATCAATACTCTTATCTAGCACCACAAATTAAAGGCATTGATTCTTCTTCTATCATCCTTAGTTGTTATCCAGCTCCCTGATAAATAGCAAGTAATCATGAAGATCATGGCCTGGATCAGGCACACCTTAGTCTCTAGATGGACATCATTGCTCTTCAGTACTCTGGAGATGTCCCTGACAGCAGATTTTCCCAATGCAATTTGTCTTTTGATTTCCCTGCTGCTGGTACTAAGCCTGTTGATTTGTATAGCCAGCTGATTTGTTCAGAAAGCTGAAGCTGTTAATAATCCCAATCTTTTCACCATCTGTTATGATGCTGCCAATTGGCCCCGGGTGAGAATCTTTGCTTTTTTTATGTTGAGCTTCAGTCCATATGGAAGGCTGCAGCCATTGACCTGCTACTGCAAATGATTCAGGTCCTCCTCAGTTTTGGCTAGCAAGTTGTATCATAATGTTGGTTGTAGATGAATCTCCCTCCAATTCTGATATCACATTCCTCCTCATAGAGCCCAGCCTCCTGGATGATTTGTTCTGCATATAATTTGAAAAAAATATGGAGATAGGCGGCTGGATCCCTCACCTTTCCTGATTTTGAACCATACGGTGCTTCCTTGCTCTGTTCTCGTGACTTCCTCCTGGTCCAAGTATACTTTTCACATAAGCACAATCAAGTTTCTGGGGTTCCCATTTTTCTCCGAGTTAGCAACAGTTTGTTGGGATCCACATAGTCAAAGCCCTTTGCATAATAAATGAAACACAAGTTGGCATTCTTTTGGTACTCATTTTTTTAACAGAATTTTTCCTCTAAAGAATAGCTAAGACCTCAAAATGTTCATGAGTCTCTGAATTTGGGAGGCAGGGATGTGAGTTCACCTTATAGTTGATTTTCAGTGGCATAACAAGAGGGAAATAAGTGTTTTGTTTATTTTATTTTCACATTCTCCTAAGGACTTTAAAGGAAATATAGGTTCTTTGAACTTACATGAGACATTGAGAGTTGAATTTCAAGCATTTTTAATGGGAAAAAAAATCAGCATGACTTGTAAACAATGAAATAACAAGCTGAGGATTACAGATTTGCAGCCCTTCCTATTGTTAAATATGAACCTTCTTTTAAAATAGGACACAAATCAAGGTAAATGAAACTGGTTTGTAAGATAACTGCATTGTTTGAGAACAATAGTCAAGAGTCAACACCTTTTTTTCACATGAGAAATGAAATAAAAGTGTATGTGCTTGTGTGTGTGTGTGTGTCCATGTTGTATTTAGAATTGTGTTCCTTACTTAGTGCTGCTCTAACAGATATGCCACAAGTAGATGACTTCAACAAAGGGAAATATATTCCAAGTTCTGGACATCAACTCTATAGGAAGATGCTCAATTTATTCTGGGAGGAAATTCCTTCTCTCCTGTGCTTTTTGAGATCTCCATGTGGATTCTGTATTTTATCTATTCTTTTTTTTTTCCTTCTCACAGTGGTTTACTCAGGAGTTCTGTTACAGAGGGTGGTGGCGAAAGCAAGAGCAAGAGCAAGAGACAGGAGAAAGCAAGAGCAAGAGATTTTATCTATTCTTGTGTGTGTGTTGTTTTCTTTTTTCTTTAATGTCTCATTTGTTATTTAGTATTTCAGAAAGTGATTTATTTTACACAGACTGCATTCACAATATCTCTGAAATATAGCAAAGAATACCGTTATTTCAAACAAAATCTCATCCACATTTCAGAGGTTAAGAATCACAATACATGTTGTTTTGAGGACACATTCAATACTAAGATAGACAGATTGCAAAATCTAAACCACTTTATTGAAGATCTGGGAAGACAGAGAAAATCTTCTCAAAAACTGCTTCTTGCCTACAACTAATTAATGGCTTTTATACTTGGGTTAGATGTTACCGCTAAACAGTTTGTGGTATAGCTTACATATGACTGAGAAAAAAAAATATTCAAAGAAATACATACAATTTGATTTCATATAACTTGAGAAAAATACCTTGAAAGAGATAAATGCTAACTCATTTACATGTAACTTTTGAAAACATCTTCAAAGAGATAAATGCTGTTTCAATTATATAAAACTGTAAAAAACATCTTTAAAGAGGTAACTATTAATCTAGGAAAAATTATATACAAATGAGAAAAACAGTTTCAAGGAGGTGTATAGTAATCCAGAAAAGATGAATTTTGTTTCCTGGTAAATAGGTCAAAGTACATGACTAAAGAAAGAAAAATAGAGTTCTAGAGCAAACAACAAGTTTTGCAGGCTGGAAGCAACTGATGTCAGTTTTAAACCTATACCATATATTTGAACAATCCCAAAATCATCAATATCATCCCATAAATTATATTATCAAAGTTTTTATTATACTTTATTTAGTTATTCACTT
>NW_006399897.1:514666-517244 GCF_000299155.1 Elephantulus edwardii | reverse complement strand
TTTGTGTTTATAAAAATATGTACTCATGTATTCTTAAGAGCATTGGTGGCGGTGTAGCAAAGCTGCTAACACAAAATTTAGCAGTTCAAACTATCTCTTGTTCTCTAGGAGAAAGATACAGTGGTCTACTCACATAAAGATTGAAAACATGGTAAACCATCTGAGGCAGTATTAACTTGTTCTAGAGGATTACTTCAAAGTAATGAGAAGATAATTTTTTTTAAATTTTCAAATTGTTTTGGGTTTGACTTGTGAGAGGTCTTTCAAGTTGAACCACGTGTCTTAAAAAAATAACTAGGGAAAGTCATTTTGAAATGAATGGTCATAAAAGAAGACAATACATAATTTGGGTGATGGGAAAAGCAATAAACAAGGAATTGATCAAATATTGTAATTAATTATATTGAGTCAGTATTGGGGGTATACCCATCAATAACCTACATTATGCAGATGACACCACCTTGCTTGCTGAAACTAAGAAAGACCTGAAGTTTTGCTGAAGATGGTGAAGGACTGTAGTCTTCAATGTGGTTTGAAGCCCAGCCATCAAGAAGACAGATTCTCACCACTTGGCCTACTGGAAGCACAATTAAGTGAAGAACAGATTAGGTTGTTAACAATTACAGCTTGCTTGACTCCACAGTCAACGCTCTTGGAATTAACAGTCAGGAAATCAAAAGATTAATTGCATTGGGAAAATCTGCTGTCAGTGACCTCTTCAGAGTACTGAAAAACAACAATGCGAGTTTAGAAGCTAAAGTGCCCCTGATACAGGCCATGATTTTTGCAAATACTTGCTTTACATCAGAAAACTGAACGTTGAATAAGATGACAGTAGAAGAGTTGATGTCTTTGAGTTGTGGAGCTGGAGAAGAGTCTTGAACATATCATGGATCACCGTGAAAACAATAGGTCTATCTTGGAAAGGGTGAAACTAAGTTTCCCCTTGAAGTTTGGGATTTTGAAGCTCCGTCTCACATACTTTAGGCTTGTGGCCAAGAGGGACTGGTCCTTTGAGAAGGACATCATGTTTGTGCTACTGAATGCAAAGGGTCTTTCTTTACTTAACTGTCAATAAAACAGATGGATTGAAATACCCAGAGCACTTTAAGATCTGGGGAAACAGTGTGATTCTTCTCAAAAATTGTTCCCCCACCTAAGGGTGCTCATTAGTTTTTATACTTGAGTTAGGTGTTTAGTTCGTAGTAAACAAATAGCTTGTGGTATAGTTTGCATATGACCAAGAAACACATCTTCAAAGAGATACTCTTCTAATTACATATAACTGATAAAAATATCTTCAAAGAAATAAATGCTGATTCAATTATATAAAAATGAAAAAAATATTTAAAGAAATAATTCTATTCCTCCCATAAAATAGAGGTCATGGTACTAGGGATATTATAGCTAATGTTAGAAGGATCTTGGCAGAAAGCAGAGAATACCAGAACAATGTCTATCTGTGCTTCATAGACTATGCAAAGTCTTTTGACTGTGTGGATCACAACAAGCTGTGGCTGACTCTGAGAAGAATGGGAATCCCAGAACATTTGATTGTGCTAATGTGAAACCTATACTTGGACTAAAAGGCAGTGGTCAGAACAGAGTAGGGAGACACTGGATTGTTCAAAATCAAGAAAGGGGTCTGTCAGGGATGTATTTTATCTCCATACCTTTTCAATCTGTATGCAAAACAGATGATCTGAGATGCTGGGCTGTATGAGGAGGAATGTGGCATCAGGACTGGTGCAAGAATCATCAACAATCTGTGTTATGCAGATGACTCAACCCTGTTTGCTGAAACTGAAGAAAAACTACAGCGCTTACTGCAGAAGGTCAAGGACTTCAGTCTTCAATATGGATTGAAGCTCAACATCAAGAAAACAAAGATTCTCACCACTGGGACAATTGGGAGCATCAGTATGGATGGTGAAGAGCTTGAGGTAGTTAACAGTTTTCGTTTACTTGGTTGCACTCTTGGTAACAGCAGCCAGGAAATCCGGAGACTAATTGCATTGGGAAAGTCAGCTGTGAGGGACCTCTCAAGAGTACTGAAGAGTTGCAAGGGACTCCATGGCACATAACAACAACAAGAGAACAGTTTCAAAGAGGTGAATATTAATCTAAGAAATTTGCATTTTCTTTGCTGGTAAACCAACAGTTCAAAGTGGTTTATATGACTCAAGAAAGAAAAATGTAGTTCTAGGGCAAACAACCAGTTTTGCAGGCTGGAAGCAACTGATGTCAGTTTTAAAACTATATCATATGTTTGAACAATCCTGAATTCATCTATACTATACACCACTCAGAAGTGTTGAGGGACAGTACAGGAAACGATGAACCTAGATGAGATTGATTGATTGATGCAGTAGCTGGGGAAATGGGAAAAGATGTGTCAGAATCAGTGAGTCCGGTTGACGTCAGGGCAGGCTTCAGCGCTGTTTTACATAGGGTCACTATGAGCAGCAGGCAACTTGAAGAAACATAACATAAAAAAATAATGTTGCAAAAAAGAATATATATGATTTAATGAAATACTAATATTATTTGTAAACTAACTTTTGAAGAACAAAGATGA
>NW_006399897.1:512486-514566 GCF_000299155.1 Elephantulus edwardii | reverse complement strand
TAATAAAAATGATATTTAAAATTAATATTGATACTCATTGCCATAAGGTTTGCAAACTGACCTTCCACTGTGTTTCCAAGGGTACATGTTGTAAGAAGGGATATTCCAGTTCTTTCTTGAGGAGCAGCTGATAAATTTGAACTGCTAGAATAGCTTGTGAGTTGTACTGTAGCATTCTGTAGACTATGCTACCTGAGTGTCCTATTTTAGAAGACACAATACTTAACCATCCACTGGAATTTTCCAAAATTTGTGTAAGGATAAAGTATGGATGTGTATGCAGAGTGTATATTTAGTTTATTGGATGTTAGATGTATTTTTTTCTCCATATCTTTTCAATGTGTGTACTGTGAAAATACTTTCTCCATACCAATTCAATCTGTATGCTGAACAATTCATCTGAGAATCTTGACTCTATGAAGAATGTGACCTCAGATTTGGAGCAAGGCTCATCAACACCCTGCATTATACAAATGACACAACTTTGCTGAAAGTGAGGAGAACTTGAGATGCTTGCTGCAAAGATCAATGACTGAAGCCTTTGTTATGGGTTACATCTTAATATTAAGATAATACAAATAATCATCACTGGGTCAATGGGCAGTGTCATGACAGATGGAGAGAAGATTGAAATTGTCAACAACTTTATCTTTCTTGTCAGGGTCTTCTACAAACTATTAAGAAGAATTATGTTGTTTGAGGACTAAAGAATACCTGATTCGGGTCATGGCTTTTCATCACTTGCCATGCTGGCAAACCCTCAATAATGAGTGAGAATGACAGAAGAAGCATTAATGCCTTTAACTGTGGTGTTGGAGAAGAGTATTGAATATTCCATGGACCACCAAAAGAACAAACAATTATATCTTGGAGAAAGTGCAGCTAGAGTGCCTCCTGGATGCAAAGATGATAAAGCTTCATCTCAGATACTTCAGGCATGTTTCTTGTTATTGTTATTGTGTAACATAGAGGGGTGGGGAGTATACAGAGTAACTACCAGAAAAATTGGCTGACACAGAAGAATTTAATGAAACAATGTATGAGCAAGAGGCTGTGGTGATGAAGGAAAAAATTCAAGTTGCTTTGAAAGAATTGCCACAAACAAGGCTCCAGGAATTAATAGCATACCAATTGACATATTTCAACAAACAGAAGCTGCCCTGGATTACTCACTAAGTTGTGCCGAGAAATCTGGAGGACAACCAGGTGGCCAACTGAGTGGAAGAGATCTATATTTGTTACCATTCCAAAGAAAGGTGACCCTAGAAAGTGTGGAAATTATCGAACAATATCATTAATATCATATTCAAGCAAGATTCTGATGAAAAATGACTGGAGAAGCGCATCAACCTAGAACTGCCAGATGTGCAAGCTGGATTTAGAAGAGGCTCCAGTACTAGGAATATTATAGCTACTATTAGATGGATCTTGGCTGAAAGCAAAGGGTACAAGATGAATGTATATCTGTGTTTCATTGACTATTCAAAGACATTTCACTGTATGGAATATAACAAACTGTGGCTGACTCTGAGAAGAATGGGAATCCCAGAACATTTGGTTGTGCTTATGTGAAACCTATACTTGGACCTCGACCAAAATATGACTTTGATTTCATCCCACCTGAATTTCAGAATCATCTCAAGAATAGGTTTGAGGCCTTGAACAAGCGAAGACCAGATGAGTTGTGGGAAGATGTCAAATGTATCATCCAGGAAGAGTGCAAACGGTTATTACAAACACAGAAGAGGAAGAAAAGACCAAAATGGATGTCAGAAGAAACTCTGAAGATTGCGCTGGAGCATAGAGAAACCAAAGCACAAGGAAGAATTCAAGATACTAAAGAGCTGAACAGAAGATCCCAAAAGGCAGCATGGAATGACAAAACAAAATATTACAATGAAATGTGTGAGGAGCTAGAGTCGGAAAGTCAAAAGGGCCGAAATCTTTCAGCATTTCTTAAGCTCAAGGAACTGAAGAACAAATTCAAACCTCAAGTTGCTATAATCAAGGATGCTTTAGGCAGAATATTAAATGATCCAGGAGGTATTAAAAGAAGATGGAAGGAATATACTGAGTCATT
>NW_006399897.1:501593-511110 GCF_000299155.1 Elephantulus edwardii | reverse complement strand
CCTCTATGAGGTGAACTGATTCAGTGACTGGGGTAATCGGGATGGGTGTGTCAGAGGCAATGCGATTGGCACAGGATAGAGCAGGGTTTAGGGCTTTTATACATAGGGTCGTATAAGTCGCAAACGACTCGACGGCACATTACAACAACCACATACTTGGACCACTGGCAGTTATCAGTACAGAGCAAGGAGACACTGTATGTTTCCAAAATGGTAAGATTGTACACCAGGGATGTATTCTGTTTCTATCCATTTTCAATCCATATGCAGATCAGGTCATCCAGGGTGCTGGGCTGTATGAGGAGGACTGAGGCATCAGGATTGAATGAAGATTAATCAACAACTTGTGATATACAGACGACACATTTCTGCTTGCTGAAACTGAAGAGGACCTGAACTGCTAGCTGCAGAAGATCAAGTACTGTAGTGTTCAGTATGGATTGAAGCTCAACATCAAGAAAACAGATTCTCACTACTGGGCCAATTGGCACCATCATGATGGATGGTGAAGAAATTGAGATTGTTAATAGCTTTATTTTGCTTGGCTCCACAATCAGCATCCCTGGTACCAGCAGACAGGAAATGGAGACAAATTGCAATGGGAAAGTGGACTGTCAGAGACCTCTTCAGAGTCATGAAGAGCAGTGATACCAGTCTGGAGACGGTGTGCCTGTTCTAGGCCATAGTCTTCACAATCGCTTGCTATGCACCAGAGAGCTCGATAATAGGTATGGATTATAGAACGAGAATTGATGCCTTTGGGCTATGGTGCTGGAGAAGAGTATTGAATATACTATGCAATGCCAGGAAAACTAATAGGTTCATCCTAGAGAGGTTGAAGTCAGCCTGTTCTTTGGAGGCAGGGATTCTGAGACTTCGTCTGTCGGATTTTGGGCATGTTGAAAGGAGGGACCCGTCCTTGGAGAGGGGCATCATACTAGGATGGGTGAAGGGACGGAGAAAGAGAGTGAGACCATTGATGAGATGGACTTGATAAAGTGACTGGAGTAATGAGAGTAGGTGTGTCGGAGATAGTAAAGTTGCCACAGGATAGAGCACATTTTAGGGCTGTTGTACAAAGGGTTGCTATGAGTCGCAAGCAACTTGACAGCACATAACAACAACAACAGTAGAGTTGGAACCAACTCTTAGTTGACTCTCCAGCAAGATTTCAGAGGCAGTTAATTGCATGAGAGGAGAGTGCCTGTCCTTCTCTCATAGAGCAGCAGTGGCTCCAGAATGGCTATTCCTTGAAGAGGGACATCATGTTTGGAAAGGTAGAGGGTCAGTGAAAGAGAAGATGACTTTCACCCAGATTAATTGACACCATTAGTGCTATAATGAGCTAGATTTTGTCAGAGATTGCAAGTATAGCACAGAATAGGAGAGGATTCAGATCTCTTGTTTAAACAATCTCTGAGTACTATACTCAACTTGATGGCACATAACAGGAACACCACAACAATAAATGTATTTATTTCCCCTTGATAATGTACCAACTTTCTCTACAGTTTCCACAGCTTTACTGACATCTGAAAGGGAAGAAGTTTTTCCTTGCTTAAAGTAAGGAAGACTTGAAGTATTTGCTACAGAAGATCAAACACTGCAGTGTTCAACATGATTGCATAGCATTCCCAACAAAACAAATTCTTAAAGTTGGACCTATAGGGATCATCATGATAGGTGGAAGAAAGATTGAAAACGTCAATTTCTTCATCTTACTTTTATCCACAGTTAATTCACTTGGTATCATTAGTCACTCTTCCATTTTTTTAGGATGTCATTTTGAGGACTAAAGGGATCCTGATTCAAGCCATGGTGTTTTCAATCAATTGCCATGCTACTGAGAGTTAGGCAATGAATAAAGATAACAAGAATTGACGCTTTTCAATTGTGGTGTTGGAGAAAAGTGCTGAATACCCCTTCATGAACTTCTAAATAACAAATTGATAAGTCTTGGAGAAGGTGTACCTAGAGTTCTGGGTGGAGGCAAGGATGGTAAAGCTTTGTCTCATATACTTTGGGCTTTCAGACCTGTTGTTCATAAAGTCATAAGCAGGAATTTTAGTAAATGGAGAAAAATGTGAAGCATAAAATAAAAACCAAGTGTTAAAAAAGGCAAACAAAACAAACATTTCAGTAAAGTCAATTATAAGAATCTAGGTAAGAAAATATATTACCATCCAGGAAGCATAAAAAGCAGATGGAAGGAGTACACAGAGTCAATATTCCAAAAAGAATTGCTTACACAGAAGAATTTCATGAAACAACATGTGACAAAGAGGGAATGGTGATGAAGGAGGAGGTTCAAGCTACTCTGGAGGAATTGGCCCAGAAATTAAAGGCACAGACGTGTTTCAACAAACAGATGCAGCACTGGAAGTGCTTACTAGGGCAAGGAGCTGGAGGACAATGACTTAGCCAAATGACTGGAAGAGATCCATATTTATTTTCATTCCAAAAAACATTGACCCAAGAAAGCATGGTGATTATCAAATAATATGATTAATATCATAGCAAGCAAAATCCTGCTGAAGATCATCCCAAAATGACTGCAACAGTACATTGATAGAGAACTACCATAAATACAAGCCAGGTTTAGAAGAGGTTATGTCACTAGGAGCATCATTACCAATGTCATATAGATCTTGGCTGAAAGTAGAGAACACCTAAGGAATATCTCTCTGTGTTTCATTGGTTATGCAAAGGCATTTCACTGTGTAGATCACAACCAAATGCAGCTTACCTTGAGAAGAATGGAAATCTCAGAACACTTACTGTGTTCGTGCAAAACCTATACTTAAACCAGGAAGTAGTTGTCAGAACAGAGCAAGGAAACACTGCTTGGTTCAAAATCAGGAAAGGAGTGCATCAGGGATGTATCCTGTCTCCGTAACTTTTCGATTTGTATGAGGAAAAGGCAATTCAAAAGGCTGGATTTTATGAGAAGGAACGTGGCATTAAGATTAGAGGAAGAAAAGCTGTTTTACGCAAATGACAAAGTCTTGCTTGCTGAAACTGAGGAGTACCTGAAGTATTTGCTGCAGAGGTTCAAGGACTGATGTAGTCTTCAATATGAATTTAAGGTCAACATCAAGAGAATGAAGACTTTCACCACTGGGGCAATTGGTAGTACCTTGTTCGATGGAGAAAAGATTGGGATTGTTAACAATTTGAACTTTCTCAGTTCCACAATTAACACTTTTGCCATCAGCAGTCTGAAAATCATTAGATTAATTGCATTAGGAAAATCTGCTCTAAGGTACCTCTCCAGAGTGCTGAAGAGCAAGGGTGTCAGTCCAGAGACTAAGGTGTACCTGATACAAGGTATGGTCTTCAAAATTACTTGCTGTTTTCATCAGCAAGCTGAATAATAACCAAAAATGAAAGAAGAAGAATTGATGCCTTTGAGTTGTGTTGGAGAAGAGTATTGAACATACTGTGGACTGCCAATGGAACAAATATGTCTGTCCCGGAGAGGGTGAAAGCAAGCTTTTCCTTGGAGATAAGAGTTTTGAAGCTCTGTCTCACACACTTTGGGCATGCACCAGGAGTGACTAATCCTTGCAGAAGTATATCATGCTTGAAGGGGAGAAGGACAGCACAGGAGAGGAAGATCCAGGATGAGATGGATTGACACAGTAACTGGGGTAATGAGTATATCAGAGACAGTGAGATTAGCTCAGGACAGAGAAGGGTACAGAGCTATTGTGCACAGGATCATCATGAGTTGTAGTTAAATCAACTGCATATAGATAGCAACAGAAACATAGCAATAAATTTCTTTACTGTTAAAGATCTCAGATTGGTTCCTTAGAGTTCCTGATTTCAAGCTTAGACTGTATTGAACTGAACTTTGCAGGCTTCACTTCTTGGTCATCATTGTCAACTGACTTCTGTTTAAATTTAGTCAAAAGAAAACAGTGAAGAATACAAAGTATAAAAGAAAAACCAAAGTACTTCTATTTCTGGCTGAAGTGGCATCTCCAGTTTCATGTCAAGCCATTTCCTCCATGATCCCACATGCTATATAGTATTGCCTAACTTGCTGATGTTGTTTTTTTTTTTTTAGGTGCCCTTGAGTTGAGTACAACTCATATTGACACTATGAACAAAAGGTCTGAATCTTCTCCTATCCTGTGCCATCCTCACCATCTCTGATACAGGTGAGCCCATTGAAAACAATCTCAATGGAAGTCTTCTGTTTTGTGAACCCTGCTCCCTTCCAAGCATAAAATCCTTTTCCAACGAATCACTTTACCTAGCAACATGTCCCAAGTATGTGAGTTGAAGCTTTGCCATTCTTTCTTCCAAGAAGCACTCTTGTGTTGTACCTTTCCAAGACATACCTGTTCACACTTTTGGCAATCAATGGGATGTACTCTTCTCTGGGACCACAATTCAAAGGCATAATTTCTTCTTCTATTATCCTTATTCACTGTCCATCTCTCACATGCATAGAGCGTAATTGATAAGACTATGGCCTAAATCGCGCACACCTTAGTCTTCAAACTGGTTGCTCTTCATTAATTTGCAAATGTCTCTGACAGTGAACTTGTGGAAAACAATAAATCTCCTTAACTCCTGACTGTTGGTGCCAAACATGTTGACTGTGGATCCAAATGAGACAAACCCATTCACAGTTTCAATCCTTTCTCCATCTATCATGATATTGCCTATAAGTCTAGTGATAGACTTTTGTCTTCTTGATGTTGAAATTTAATTCACGTTGAAGGCTGTAATCTTTGATCTTCTTCAACAAGTTATTCAGGCCCCCCTGGACTTCCAGCAGAGTTGTTGCCGAAAGTTGTTGCACAGGTTAGGTTGTTGATGAGTCTTCCTTCAACCCTGATGCCATATTCTTTTTATAGCTTCTGTCAAATTAGTCTGACTTCTGGCTCTAAAACCTGCCTTTCTGAGTAACAGACCATCTTATCAAGTGTCATAGTCCTCAGATAGTTGAGCTACTAGCTGAAATATGTATCTCTGTAATTTGGATCAATCTGTTGCTCCATAGCAGAAATATGGACAATCTTCTCTCATGAAATTTACACCCTCTGAACCCACTGGAGGATCAGCTATGAGTTAGTTCCAACATATTGGCAACAGTGGGTTTGATTTGACTTTGATTTTATGCCAGGAATTACATGAGAGGCTTGAGATTCTTGTGTATATTATCTGAAATAATTATTCTCGATATCTTAAGCATATCTCATCTATAATACTATACTAAAATGTCTAATATAGTAAAGAAAAGATACTTGCCACAGAACATCAGGTCAACCTTTGTAAAATTTTAAAGTGTACAAGTTGTGTTTTAAAAAAAAAGGATTTAGATATTTCATTATATTTAAAGGTTGTATCATTTATATATTTTCCATACTATAATATAGTACTACATGTTGTTGTTGTTGTTAGGATCTGCCAAGTTATGTATGGGTCATAGTGACCCTGTGAACTATAGATCTGAATCCTGTCCTATTCTGTGTCATCCTCATCATCTCTGACATACTTAAACCCATTGCAGTAGTCACTGTGTCAATCTGTCTCTTTGGGGGTTTTTCCCTCTTTGCTGACTGGTGTCCTTCTCCAAGGAATGAAATCTCCTAACAATATGTTGTAAGTATGTGACACTATGCTTTTTCTTCTTTGCCTTCAAGGAGCATTCTGGCAGAACTATCTCCAAGAAATATCTATTTATTCTTCTTGTAGTCCATGGGATACTCAGTACTTTTTTACATTACCATAGTTTAAAGGCATCAATTCTGATAGCATCAGTCATTGTCCAATTCTCAGATGCACATCAAGTGACTGAAAGGACCATGGCCTGAATATGACACACTTTAGTCTTCAAACTGAAATCTTTGCTCCTTACTTATTTGGAGAGATTCCGGTCTGCAAACTTTCCCTTTTTAAAATACATTGTTATATAGATATAATTTATTTTAGTTACCTTCAAGTGGAGTTTTTGTAGTAACTAACAGACTCTCAGAGTTTTCATTAAATTGACAGGCAGATTAAGAAAAACAAACTATCAATTCAGTCGAAGAGGTAATTCTGTCAAGAAATTGTTTTGACTGAACTGGGTTGTTTTTGATGAAGTTAATTTTTCAATTTAGTCTATGCTTTTAGAGCAGTTTTGTGTGTACACTAACAGAATTAATCTGCTGAGTGATGCCATTTCCAGTTTCAAGTAACTACCAAACATTAATGGAACTCTCTTCGAAGTGCTTCTTTATGCTTAAAAAATGAGCTGTAGTAAAAAATAATAGGCATAACAACTTGGTTTTGATGCATGGAAAAGAATAATTTAGAGCATAAAAGCCCAGGTACAAATAATTATGCCTAAAGTTGGTTAATTACAACTCAAATGTAAATTAAAGTGTCCAGCTACAACCAGAACTGTTCTATTATCCACATAAACACCTGATTGCAGCAGTAATTGTTGTTGCTGGGTTATTTGTTTGTTTTTTTTCTCCTTTCTCCAAAATAAACGAAATGTCCATATACATATTTTCATTCTCAAATACACATTTTTATATCTTCAAATTTGACTTAATGTATGGTATCTTGCAAATTTTCTTCAAAACCTGTTTAAAAACATTTTCAAAAACTATGCTTAAGATAAAACTAACAGTACACTAAATAAAATAATTAGCAGAAATGATACTTTTTATCTGCAATGTATTTGCTGAGGAATTATATAGCCATTTAAATAGTCCTCTTGTTTTAGGTAAACCAGTACTTCAAATGTTGGTGACACAGGGAACTCTCACTGTCATCCAGTTACTCGGCAACTGATGGATATAAAATAAGCAAAGTGATTTAAAAAATAATTTACTGCATGAGATATTTCATTCCAAGTATAAAATCACTCAGTATCATTCAGTTACCTGTTGAAAAAGAAATAGAGGAAATTTAGATTTAATTTACAGATGTTTTACATATTTGTCCCTCTGAAAAATAACTGAAAGCACTTCAGTTGGCAGAAACTCAATTAAGACTCACAATGGCATCACATATCATACCACATGAGCTGCATAGGAAACCAATTGCTGATTGTTTGGTAGATTGAAAGCTCATTTTTTTTTTCACGGTACAATAGGGCAAATTTATCCTTTACCTTTTATTTAGCAACCAAATCTGTTAGTCATTTATACGACTTCTTGAAAAATTCATTACTTACAAATGAGAGACAACTCACAGCTGACCCTCTATCAGATTTTCAGAGGCTACAAATTGTATGGGAGGAGAGGAGATGACCAAGTTTTTTAAAAGTTGAGTTACTTTAGATCCTAATAGCTTGAGAGGTATCACTCTGGGGTCAGCCACACAGCTTTCAAAGGACTATTCCACTAGAATTCATTTTTCATATTACCTACAGAAATTGTCAAACAATACCATTGATATCACATGCATGCAAGATTCTGCTGAAAATTATTAAAAAACTACTTGAACAGCACATCAAGAGAAAACTGGCAGAAATGCAGGCTAGATTTAGAAGAGGCCATGGTACTTAAGGTTATAATAGCTAACATTAGATAAATCTTGGCTGAAAACAGAGAGTACCAGAGAATTGTCTATCTCTGTTTCATTGACTACGCAAAGGAATTTGACTGTATGAATCACAACAAACTGTCACTGACTCTGAGAATGGGAATCCCAAAACACTTGATTGTGCTTATGTAAAACCTGTATTTGGACCAGAAGGCAGTCATCAGAACAGAACAAGGAAATAATAGTACTTGGTTCAAAATTGGGGAGGGTGTACACCAGGAATGTGCTCTATCTTCATAATTTTTCAATGTTTGCGGAACAGATGAGCTGAGAGGCTGGGCTCTATGAGGGAAAATGAGGCATCAGGATAGGAGGAAGACTCATCAACAACTTGTGTTATGCAGGTGACACAACCTTTCTTACTCTGAGGAGGGATTGAGGTATTTTCTGCAAAATATCAAAGGCTGAAGCCTGAAATATGGATTGAAGCTCAACATTAAGAAAACAAAGATTCTAACCACTGGGCTGATTGGCAGCATTATGATGGACAGTAAAGAGAGTGTTAACCGCTTTGGCTCCACAATCAACACTATTGGTGCCAGTAGCCAGGAAATGAAAAGATGAATTGCACTGGGGAAATCTGTTCTCAGGGACCCCTCCAGAATATGGAAGAGCAAAGATATCAGTCTGGAAACTAAGTTGTGCCTGATGCAGGCAATCACATGCATCAGAAAGCTAGACAATGACAAAAGATGATGGAAGAACAGATGACTTTGAGCTGTAGTTCTGGAAAAGAGTACTGAATATATCATGGACCGCTAGGAAAACAACAAGGTTCATCCTGGAGGGAGTGAAAAAACCAGGGTGTTCCTTGAAGGCAAGGATTCTGAAGCTCCTTCTCACATACTTTAGGCATGTTCAAGGATGGACCAGTTCTTGGAGAGGGGCATCATGCTGGGGAGGATGGAGAGACAGGCTAGAGAGGAAGACCTTTGATAAGATGGATTGATTCAGTGACTTGGTTAATGGGGGTAGGTGTGTCAGACACAATAAGGCCGGCTCAGTACAGAGCAGGGAAAAGAGCTGTTGTACTTAGACTCATTATGAGTTGCGAGTAACTCAGTAGCACATAACAACAACAACAACAGGGATTCTCACATACTTTGGACACGTGGCCAGGAGGGACTAGTCTTTGGAGAAGGGCATCATTCTAGGAATTATGGAGGAAAGGTACAGGAGAGGAAGATCTTGGATGAGATGGACTAACACAATAATGAGAGTAATGGGCTTTAAGTGTGTCACAGTCAGTGAGACTGGCTAAGGATAAAGTAGACATCAGAACTGTTGTACATTGATTTGATATGAGTTACAGGTGATTTAATGACACATAATAGGGACTCCAAATAGTTAACACATGTTTTTAATAAATTTTGAATAATTAAAGCAGATAATTGTTTTAATTTAATGAACATAAAAATATATTCTTTTCTGATTAATATTTAAAAATTAATACACCTATACTTTCTATTCCTCCTCCTCTATGATGCTGAGTTCATAGACCAATAAGTAATTGTGAGAAAAGAATAAAGGAATACTTAATGGTTGAAATTCAGAAAAGATTTATATCAGGATTCCAGTTTCTTAAAATTGCTGTGTGTGTTCGTATGTGTTTGTTTCTGTGTAAAAGCTGAATAATGGAAAAGGAAAACTAGAGAATTTATGCATCAATTTATAGTATTAGTGAAGGCTGCTCAAAACACCTTTGAACACCAGAATAAAAAAAAAATCTTAAATATTTCAGGGATGTTCTTTAAACTGGCTGGAGGAAAAATAGACTGTCCTCAAGTCAATATCCAGGAAGTAGCAAAAGAAGATGGAAGGAGTACACAGAGTCACTGTATCAGAAGGAATTGGCTGACACAGAGGAATTTCATGAAATAACATATGAGCAAGAGCCTATGGTGATGAAGGAGGAAGTTCAAGTTGCTGTGAAGGAATTGGCTAAAAACAAGACTCCAGG
>NW_006399897.1:483368-501293 GCF_000299155.1 Elephantulus edwardii | reverse complement strand
GTGCAGGCTGGATTTAGAAGAGGTCGTGGTACTAGGGATACTACAGCTAATGTAAGATGGATCTTGGCAGAAAACAGAGAATATCAGAAGAATGCCTATCTGTGCTTCATTGACTATGCAAAGGCTTTTGACTGTGTGGATCACAGCTATGGCTGACTCTGAGAAGAATGGGAATCCCAGAACATTTGATTGTGCTAATGCAAAACCTATACTTGGACCAAGAGGCAGTCATCAGAACAGAGTAGGGAGACACTGGATGGTGCAAAATCAAGAAAGGGGTCCCTCAGGGATGTATTTTGTCTCCATACCTTTTCAATCTGTATGCAGAACAGATCATCCAGTATACTGGGCTGTACCAGGAGGAAAGTGGCTTCAGAATTGGAGGAAGAATCATCAACAACTCTGCTTTCTGAAACTGAGGAAGACCTGAGGTGGTTGTTGCAGAAGGTTAAGGACTGCAGTCTTCAATTTGGATTGAATCTCAACATCAAGAAAACAAAGATTCTAACCCCTGGGCCAATTGGTAGCATCAGTATGGATGGTGAAGAGATTGAGATAGTTAACAGTTTTAGTTTGTGTGATTCCACAGTCAATGCTCTTGGTAACAGCAGCCAGGAATTCAGGAGATGAATTGCATTGGGAAAGTCAGCTGTGAGGAACCTCTCAAGAGTACTGAAGAGCAACAACATCAGGCTGGAGACTAAGGTGTACCTGTTCCAGGCTATAGTCTGTGCAATTATGTGCTATGCATTGTAGAGTTGCAGAGTGAATAGGGATGATAGAAAGAGAATTGGTGCCTTTGAGCTGTGATGCTCGAGGAGCGTGTTGAATATACCATGGACTGCTAGGAGAACAAACAGGTTTGTCCTGGAGAAGGTGAAGCCAGAATGCTCCTTGGAGTTAAGGATTCTGAAGCTTCATCTGACATCATTGGGGCTTGTTGCAAGGAGGATCTGGTCGCTGGAGAGGGAAATCATGTTTGGGAGAGTGGAGGGATGACACAGGAGTGGAGGACCCTCGATGAGAAAACTAGATTCTGTGAGTGAAGTGGTGGGAATGAGTGTTTTTGAGACGACTAGGTTGGCACAGATCTATATTTGTTCCAATCCCAAAGAAAGGTGACCCAACAGAATGTGGAAACTATAGAACAGTCTCATTGATTTCACATGCAAGCAAGATTCTACTGAAGATTATCCAAAAATGACTGGAACAGCACATTAACAGAGAACTACCAGAAGTCCAGGCTGGGTTTAGAAGGGGTCGTGGTATCTTAGCTGAAAGCAGGGAATACCAGAAGAATGTCTATCTGTGTTTCATTGACTATGCAAAGATGTTTGACTACGTGGGTCATAACAAACTGTGGCTGACTCTGAGAAGAATGGGAATCCCAGAACATTTATTCATGCTAATGCGAAACCTATGCTTGGACCAGGAGGCAGTCATCAAACAGAACAAGGAACACTGCCTGGTTCTCCATACCTTTTCAACCTATATGCAGAACAGATTATTTAGGAGGCTGGGCTCTATGAGATTCTAGAAATGTGGGGTCAAGATTGGTGGATGATTTATCAACAATCTGCATTATGCAGATGACACAACCCTGCTTGCTGAAACTGAAGAGGACCTGAAGTGCCGGCTGCAGAGGGTCAAGGACTGCAGCCTTCAGTATAGATTGAGGATCAATGTCAAGAAGACAAAGATTCTCACCACAGGACCAATTGGCAGCATCAGGATGGATGGTGAAGAGATTGAGATTGTTCACAGATTTAGTTTGTTTGGCTACCCAGTCAACACTCTTCGCAGCAGTAGCCAGGAAATTAAAAGGTGCATTGCCATGGGAAAGTCTGCTTTTAGGGACCTCTCCAAAGTACTGAAGAGCAATGGTGTCTCTCTGGACACTAAGGTGAGTTTGATACAAGCCATGGTCTTCACAATCATTTGTTATGCATCATAGAGCTCGACAATGACCAAGGAGGATAGAAGGAAAATTGATGCCTTTGAGCTGTGGTGCTGGAGAAGAGTATTGAGAATACCATGTACTGCTAGGAAAACAAACAGATTCATCCTAGAAAGGGTTAAACTGGGTGTCTTCTTGGAGGCAAGGATTCTGAGGCTCCGTCTAACATACTTTGGACATGTTGTGAGGAGAGACCTGTCCTTGGAGAAGGACATCATGCTTGGGAGTGTGGAGGGACAGCGCAGGAGGGGAAGGCCCTATATGAGGTGGATTGATTCAGTGACTGGGATAATCGGGATGGGAGTGTCAGAGACAGTGCAATTGGCACAGGACAGAGCAGAGTTTAGGGCTGTTGTACATAGGGTCGCTATGAGTTGCAAACAACTCAATGCCACATAACAACATCAACAAGTCAATAGGTGTTAGCAAGAGGGAGGTTAAGAACCTAAAGATCCCAGGTCTTCTCTGGTGGCACAAATTTTACAATTTTTCCACTCATAAAGGAGACTCAGGTAGTCAACATGAGTTGACCATCTTCTTATAACTTTAGATCGTGAAAAGTAGGCTCTGATGTACTTTAGGCTCTGATGTGCCTTACCTTGCCTCAATGCACTTGCAAAGTCTCTTATTTTCTACTTGTCTTCTTTCAAATATAATCTCTTTAGAGTGCTGGGTGAAAGTTAATCTTTCCTAGATCCCCCCATGTTTTCTAACAAATTCAGCTGCTTACTACAGGCATTCCTTTTAAAGACATTTTTTTTTCTTTTTGAATATATAATCAATATTCAACTGACACTATTCATCAAAATTATAACATATCTCATCATTATAACATCCAGGATTAATCTTTGTTCAATATATTTTAATACATCCAGCAGAGTTAAATTAACAAGAATCTTGGTTATATTTCCAATTTATCATAACATTTAATCAATAAAAACCTTAATCATTTTTTCAATTTATCTTAATCTTACATGTCTTTCATATTCACTTATACAATAAAACCAAATTTTCACTATAGAAAGTGGTAAAACTGCATAAATATACATACCTTCTAAAATGTATATATTGGTATTTAATTTTTTTAAATTCATACTTAATCCTAATCATGTTATCCTTTTAAACAGTTCTTTTCCCATCTCTTTCAATATAGTGTTCATTATTTATTGCCTCTTTTCTTACTTTCCCCCCAACCCTGAAGTCAATCCTTTATAACAGTGGCATTATGAAGTATTTGTTCTTTTGTTACTGAGATATTTCAGTAAGGATAATGTCCTTTAGGGCCACCCATTTTTATTTTTCCCCCCTCAGAGTCACCCATTTTCTAAAGAAATTCTTAGTATCATCTTCATTCTCTTCCCTTTTGTTTCAGGCCATAAAGTCATAAAGCTGTATCTTAAATTTTATTTCCATATTAGCTGCAGCGAAAATAACCTTCTGGGTTTTCACCCTCTTGTGTAGCAATAAACAATACCAATTTTAGCTGTATATCCTCCCAAGTCCCAAGTCGACAAAATCCCATGTTTGAATCTGGAGCAACTGACCCTACTGCTTCTGACAATAACTATAAAAGAAGTAAATGTAGCATGGGGAAGGACAAGTCTGACTTCCACTAACTCCACAAAGGAGAACTGCAATATCATCATCATAGAAAATGTATCCTGCGTTAAGAGAGTCCCCCATGCTGCTGCTCCTACTTCTACTTATCACGGGGTTGAATATTCATTGCAGATATCGTGGACATAGGTTAGGGGTGGCAGGAGAAAGCAAAGCATATCATACAATGAAAGCCTAGTTTCAGTATAGCATATAAACTTTTGGTTTCTTCAATCATGCAACAAACCTCATCTCATAGCCTTCCTGAGTCAGTTCTTCCTGATTTGTCTCCAAGGCTCCATCAGATTATGCCTCATTGCATACCCTCCACAGACCAGATTTCCCTCACACTGGCCTCACAAGCTGTTCATGATATGTAAAATGCTGAAATGCTGATCAATAATGAAATGTGTATCTGCAGTTAAGGTAGCTGGAGACCACACCCCCAGAGAAGGCCAAAGCAATTGCTAGAAAAGCCATTTTTTTTAAATCCTACCACCACAATGACATTTTTCCTGATTGGCCTCTCCTAACAAATTATGTGAAACAAATTTCACTGTGCTTGCTTCTAGAAAGTACCCTGGATGCACTTCCTCCAAGACATGCTTGTTTGTTCTTTTTTTCTTGCAAACACTCTCAACTTTAAGCTTTTAAAATTAGGCTATTTTGTTGGAAGTTTATGTATAAAATTTTAGGGTAAGTATACAAGAAAATATTAAATTAGGAAACAACACCCTATGGAAATTTATCTTTTAAACTTTTGAAATTTATTCTTTTTTTCCCCACTTTTTTAAAGTAAATTTATATTGATTTGTATACAAAATTCATATACACTGTGTTTCATTTGTGTAAAACATTCCTTCATTTACATTGTGTTTCTTATAATTGTGTCCATATACTGTGTTTTAGAAAATTAATCACAATTGATCTCTTCTCATTATCACTCCATGTCTTTAGGTCCCCACTAGATCTATTCTAATTCTTTGAGGTCCTCCCTTTGCCCATTAAACTTTGTGACCCCATGATTTTTCACCCTCAGCTCCCCATCCCCCCACTGTTTTCCCCAGTCCACAAGTACTTAGTTCTCTTATACAACATCACAATTTAAAGGCATCAATTCTTTTTCTGTTATCCTTCTTAATTGTTATCCGTCCCACTTGCAGATGGCTATGAAGCAGTTTGGAAATCAAAAGATGTTGTAGCAATCTGGAAATTGAAAGATGTGGAGGAGCTATCAAGAAATCAAGTGCTTCATCAGGAAAATATGGACCTCTATAAAGTGTGTAATAGAAAGGTATTAGTTTAGTGAGACTAATCCAAGCCATGTTATTTTCAATTTTTTGTATGGATCTTAATGTTGGATAATGAATAGGGAAGACAGAAGAAGAATCAATGCTTTCGAGTTGTGGTGTTGATAACAAGTTTTGAATATACCATGGACTGCTTAAAGAACAAACAAGTGCAAACAGGATGCTACTTACAGATAAAGATGGTGAAACCTCATCACACATACTTTGGCCGTCTTTGTAAAAAGATATCATACTGGCAAAGGTAGAGGATTTGCTAAAGAGAGGAAGACTTTCATTGGGATGGATTGAAACAGTGATTGCAACACAAGGCTCTAGAGTGTTTGAGATCTTGAGGATGCTGGGAAAGGATTATATGTTTATAGGATGATGTGGGTCATAGTTGACTCAGCTGATGCCTATCAACACTCTATACTGAGAAAATATTGAAAGTTGTCAGGAGGAAGCTAATTTGCATTCTCACTGAACAACCTAGAGAGAAGTTCTGATGATATAATCCATAGCATTTTTCAGGCTAACCAAATGACCAGGCCTCTTTGGTTGTTGGAAACTCCTAGTTGCTTAACTAGAGAAAGGCAGTCTTCTCCTTAATTTTCCAGTCTCAGAAACAGATGAGAGATAGTTATATGTTAGAATCAACTCTAAGGCAGTGAGTTTGAAAATACACTTCCAGATGACTTAGATGGCTGTTGTACTAATTTTTTCTTAATTAAAAGTTATTATTATTGCAAAGAGGAAAATCAAGTAGTTTAGGAATCTTACGTTCTAATGAAAGCAGTTATTAAAATTAAAAACTTACAGGAATATTTGTTTTGTTTGTGGTTTCTTTGAGACATTTGAATCATTAATGTATTAATGAATGAAATTGACCCACTGCTGTTGAGTTTAACTGCCTGACCCTCTAGTGGGTTTTCAGAGGTTATAAATTGCATAGGAGGAAATTGTCCATCTTTGTGTCACTGAGCAAGAAGATCATCAATGATTATGGAAACATATGGTACCATTTCATTTTCCTGTATTTCTAAAATAAAATCAGGAAAGTTCTTTTTACTAACTTGCCTAGTAGAGAAAGGAAAATAAAGAAGCAAACTCAATAATATCTAAAATGACTGGTCTATTTTTATAGTCTTAATTACTATTGATATGACCAAGTATCATATTTACTTTTGATACTATTAAAGTAAGAACCCCTGGTGATCTTGCTGTAAGGAATTGTATTGTAAATCTAAAGGTATGTGGTTCAAACCCACCAGGTGCTCTGAGGAAGAATGATCAGCAGTCTCCTCCAGTGCTATTTACAGTATCTGAAAACTAGCTGGATGATCAGCTCTGAATATATTCCAACTCAGTAGCACAACAACAATGAAACTATTAAAATTTCATACTGAAGTATTTCTATTGCACAAAATCTTAAGTATAGAAAAAGATCTCAAACAAGGTAATTTTTTAAATTTTTTCATTTTCCACGTCACCTCCACAATCTTTTCTTCCTACAGCAATAATCAATTAATACTCTCATTCACTCACTGGCTTAATTTGGTTTCTGAAAAAAATGTGACACAAAGGCAAAAATGTTTCTCAGTTCAATAACACTTAAAATAACTAAAATGTGTTTTGAAATAATTTTTATACAACTAAATAAATAAATAACTCAGAAATCTTTGAGTATGTAATTCAAATTGGGTATCCCCATTCTTGAGAGCCTTGGTAGCTGAGTGGAAATAATTTGTACTGCCAGCACTAAGGTACCTCGTTTAAGTCCACCAGATGCTGTGAGGGAGAACTATGGACAACCTCCTCTCCTGATTTAAAACTTCTGAAAATCTCCTTGAGTTGAGCTGTATGTTTGGTCTTGGTTTTGTTTGTTATATCTTTAGTTTACTTCTTCCTAGATACGTTTTGGTTTAGTGGTCCACAGTGATATTTAATTTCAAGTTCCAAGAAATTAGTTTGAATGCCTGTTTTGTTTGTGTGTTTTATAGATTCATTCAATACTCTTGATAAACCATGCATGAATAAATTTTCCGTTTCCTGACTAAAAGCAATTATGGGCCTACCAGAGGGCTGGTTCTCAGTTTAAGACTTATTGGCATTTGTTTTTTTGAGATAACAGTTTAAAATAAACCATGCGCTCATAGAAAAATAAAAGAAGAAAAACCTCCTGTTCTCGCCAGGGAGCATAATTTCAAAGATGCCACTTGATCATACAGTGTCTCAAATTGGTGACAGTTTTAGTTTAGCCATCAGGAATGGAACCTTTATCCATTACTAGGAGAAAACTGTCAACAATATTGATTACAATTATACTTATGCCAAGAAAAGTGGAACACTGTTTAAAAGGCATATACAAGACCACAGCATATCTCCGGTTTTAAAACTTTACTAGTGTTCTTAAGTTTCTTTAAATTATGACATTATTTGGTTAATTCAGTTTTTATTGCTTCAATAATGATTATCATTTGTTTTTCAACATCAAAAGATTAGAAAAGGAACAAGGAATCTTACTCTCAATATAATCACTTGAAAAACCAATTTAGTTCTTTGCAACCAAGGAGCTCCTTGAAGGCAATGTTATTGACATTTCTTCTCATATGCTTTGTGTATGTAGTGATGAGGCACTGGTACTGGAAAAAAGATGTCATGCATGTAAAGGGTCAGTGCGTTCATAATTCACTGTACTATAATTAGTAGCTGGTACCAAGAGTGTTCACTGTGGAGCTGAGCAAACTGAAGCTGTGAACACTCTCAATCTCTTTGTCATCCAACCTGATGCTACCAATTGGTCCAGTGGCGAGAATCTTTGTCTTCTTGACATTGAGCCTTAGTCCATACTGAAGGCTGCAGTCCTTGACCCTTCGCAGCAAACACTCTTGGTACCAGCAGTCAGGAAATCAAAAAGCGTATAGCGATGGGAAAGTCTGCTGTTAGGGACCTCTCAAAGGTACTCAGGAGCAACAGTGTCTCTCTGGAGACTAAGGTGCGCCTGGTACAGGCCATGGTCTTTACAATCGCTTGTTATGCATCAGAGAGTTGGACAATGACTAGGGTGGACAGAAGGAGAGTGGATGCTTTTGAGCTGTGATGCTGGAGAAGGGTACTGAATGTACCATGGACTGCCAGGAGAACAAACAGATTCATCTTGGAGAGGATTAAACCAAGCTACTCCTTGGAGGCAAGGATTCTGGGGCTTCGTCTGACATACTTTGGACATGTTGCCAGGAGGGACGGGTCCTTGGAGAGGGACATCATGCTTGGGAGTGTGGAGGGACAGCGCAGGAGGGGAAGACCCTCTATGAGATGGATTGATTCAGTGACTGGGGTAATCGGGATGGGTGTGTCAGAGGCGGTGCATTTGGCGCAGGATAGAGCAGGGTTTAGGGCTGTTGTGCATAGGGTCGCTATGAGTCGGAAACGACTCGACGGCACATAACAACAACAACAACAATAATTAGTAGCAGAGAATTTACAAAATGTGGTATCAATAGTGTCCCAAATATTAGATTTGCTATATAACTGCATGGTTTTTGACATCACAGTCCTTCTTTCATTATGTTCCCTCACTCCTCTATGTCCATGGGTTCAGTGGTTCATTGTTAGGTCTTCCAGAGACTCAAGGATCATTGAGGGAATAACTGACACAACTGTAGGTATGCTATCCAGTTATGGCTGATGAACATTGTGTAGACTATCAGATGAAGTGAAGCAGGAAAGCAAGTATACTAAAAAGAGAGATAGCAGTGAGGTGCCATGGGCTTATATAAACCTTTAGTAGGGTGGAGCTTGTATCCCTTCCTAAACCTCTCTACTTGATTCAATAAATACTTCAGCACAAAACAAAAATTAATCAATGGCTAGGAATGACATTTTGGGTTTTTATATTTTTTTATTGTGCTTTTTAAAAAGGTTTATAAAAAGATTGTGTTTTCATTCATTCACTGTTCCACATTTTTCTCCTTTGCCCTCCCTTCTACCTTCCTTAGTCCACATTGAGGTGTACCTCTTGTTCCAGATTGTGGCCAGGCATACAATGTGTAATCATATATTCCTATCAGACAGTTCCTCCCCTCATTTGTTCCAATGCAATGTTCATTATCTATCCACTTCATTTTCAATCCACCTTTTCCCTAACCTTCCCTCAGCGCTCCCCACCCCACAATTCTATTTTCAATGGTGATACTATGTAATATTTATCCTTTTGTAACTAACATATTTCACCCAATAAAATGTCTTCCAGGCTCCCCCATGTTGATAATATTTTAGAAGTTCATTGTTTTTCAATGCTATGTAATATTCCATTTTATGAATGTATGATAGATATTTTTAATTAATTCATTTGTTGATGAGCACTTGCATTATTTCCAAGACAAGTCAGATCAGAGATCTAGGAGTAAAACCAAAGACTATAAAATTATTCAGAAAAAAAATAGGAACATCTACTCTAGTAGCCCTAATCCACAGCCTGAACAGATTTCCAAGGATAATGAAAAAAATCTACAACTAGGGAATAAGTGCATTTGAGATGGCTAGGTTGGCACAGGATAGAACAGTGTTTAGAGCTCTTGTACATAGAGTCGCTATGAGTCGCGAACAACTTGATGGCACATAACAACAGGAAATTAAAAAAAAAAGAAATAAGAATCTTATTCACCTTCTAAGAGCCAAATTCTTTTGCATATCAAAAAACTCCAACGGAATAAAAAGGAAATTCACAGACTAGGAAAATTATTTTTCTCTGAAATATCTGATAAGAAACGTTTATCTAAAATTTAGAGAGTACTCTCAGCACTTCAATAAGCAAGAACTAAGCAAGCCAAGCACAAATTGGGCACAGGGTATGAACATACAGTGCACAGAAGTAAACATTCAAATGGCAAACAAACACTTGAAGTTCAAATGTTAAAAAGTTTTAGCTGTCAGAGAGATGTAAATCAAAGTAACTATGAGATATCATCTTACCCTAGCAATAATAGAACAAAGCTTAACAGAGCAACAAAAACAAAATGCTTGCGAAGTCATGGAGAGATTGTATCTCTTATCTACTGCCTATGGGAATATAAAGTAGTACGATCATTATGAAAGATTATCTTGTGTTTTCTCAAAAATAAGAAATAGAAATATTATTTGACCCAGAAATTCCACTACTGGAAATGTACCCTAAAGAAATTAGAGCCATTACTCAGATAGATGTATGCACACCCATGTTAATGACTTTGTAAGGCATAATGTTGTTCTATACTGTCAAGTCATAACAGACCCATAGCTGACCCTCCAGCAGGTTTTCAGAGGCAGTTAATCACATGGGAGGAGATTACCCATCCTTCTCCCACTGAGAAGTTAGTGAATGCAAATCCCATGCCTTCAGGATTGTAACACAGCTTCATTCTACGAGGTCAATAGAAAATACAGTTTTAAATATAAACCTTTGACAAAGCAGACCACCTTCTTGCTTTTCTAGCCATCAACCCTCATACTTGAAATATCTCTCTCCTTACAATCATAATAAAAGCTATAGTCATGAAAGTGATTAAGCCAGCAAATTCCTGTCTCATTCTTTAATCTCTCCTATTTTAGACAGTCAAATTCTAATTTGTTACTATCAAACAAATACAGAATACAGATTAAATAGTTATGGAGAGAAGATGTAATCCTGATACACTCCTCTCTTAATTTTAAAACATGTAGTGTTGCCTTGCTCTGCTCACACAACAGCCTCTAGGTCTAGGTATAGGTTTCACATGAGCACAATTATGTGTTCTGGAACCCCCATTCTTGTCAATGTTAGTCATAACTTGTTTTGATTCCCACAGTCGAGTGCCTTTGCGTAGGAAATAATGCATAAATCAACATTCTTCTGGTAGTCTTTAGTTTCAGCCAGGATCTGACATCAACAATGATGTCCCTGCTACTTTCTAAATCCTGCATGAAATTCTGGAAGTGCCCTATCTACGTACTGTTTTTGAATGATCCTCAGTAATATTTTGCTTGCATGTGATATTAAGGATGTTGTTTGATATGCTCCAAATTTGGTTGGATCATCTTTCTTGGGAATGAGAAGAAATATGGACCTCTTTCAAGCCATTGGCCAGACAGCTGTTCTCCAAATGTTTTCCTGTGTTCCAAATCAACTGTTCTCCTCAGTCAGTCTTAGGCTCTACATGGGGCCAAGTCACCAAGATGGCATTTCTCCTGACTCCCTGCTCTTCAAGCCAGTAGCTCTGTAGCACTTAGCAAAACTTCTGTGCATCTTAGATCAACTGTGCTAATGGAACCTGCCTAACCTTAGCCTTTCTCTTCATTGCTGCATGTCTCCAAACAGAAATCTCTCCAATTGAAAGTCCAAGGTGAATCTACAAATCTATTCAAATGCAAATATCCTGACAATACTGGATGGCCTTAATCTTCCTCTAGGCTAAGCCCCATACTCTCTAATTCTTCTGCTTCCAACAAGCATTTCTCTAAGGCAAATCTTCCTTTGTAGTATATCCACTCAGCACTAGCTGAAGGCTGACTTCCATCCAGTATTCATTTTTACAGTATAGCTTTAGCATTACAACATAGAACAAACATGAGTTTCAATCAGGTACATAAAAACAAAATAAGCACATAAAATTTAACACATTTCATTGTAAACCATTAAGTTAACTTTGGCCTCATTTTTCTGGTCTGATATTTAGTTGGAGGAAGTTATTCCCTTGCTCTGAGTCACTCTCAATGTATTAACCTAATGTTAGAGTTCCCTTTCTGCATGGCCCATTTATTAATTTCTTTACCCTTTGATATCATTTCTCCTTTCTCCAATTTTCTCATTTATTTTTACCCAATTATTTCCACCTTGGGAAAGAACTTCAGGTTCAGTTACTATTTCAGTTCAAATCACATGTAGCAAGATCAGTCTGGTAAGTGCTTCCCCTTCAGTATATTCCCATCTGTGTTGGGTAAGGTAACAGAAGTATAACATCAACGGGCTGTCTTGTCCACTATGCAGGACAGTAGTATTCACTGTTAACCCTGTATTTGCAAGATGGAGTAAAGGTATAATCCATCCCATCAGACCCTTGGGAATTCTTACATGTAAGTTTAGGAGTATTGTTGCAGTTGTTTGCACAGGATCCACTTGTAGTTCTTTTACTCCTATTTGCATTTCTGGCCCTGAGACTCATGACATATGGCAAGAAGAAAACAAATTCAAGTGATGTGGGGAAGAATCTTCTGGTAGCACTAGTGTTTTCATTACTTCTTCTTCATCAGTTATCCCTGAGAAATGTCAATATCTATTCAGTGGTGAACCTCCTTTAGTTCCTTTTATATTGAATCTGAGCATACACTCTTGAAAGCGTATGAGCAAGCTTTGCATACTTTTATTCCTCACTATTTTGGTAAATATTTCAATTGCCCATTCCAATTCTCTATCACACTATTACACTAAAGGTGGTAGGCAACATGGTATGTGTATTTAATTTAATGTTTCTTGATCCATGGCTGTTCTTTGTGTGTTCTAAACTGTGTTCCTTGATTTGAGGAAATGTAACTTGGTGGCCCAAACTGCACAGCATTTTTTGTTCCAATCCTTTAATAATCTTTTTGGTGTTTCTATCAGTTACAAGATATATGAAGCCCAGTCCAGAGTAAGTTATCTAGTCTCATGAGGATCCAGTCACTTGTAGTTGCCATTGACACCATTGGTCCAAAATAATTGACTTGTCAACGATCTATATACAAAGCCTTCCCCAGTGGGAGTCTGTCCCGTACTCATTTGCAACCTTTGTCTCTCTTGATGGTAAGCAGAGCAATCTTATTGACATTTTGTGCCTCATTGGGGGAAAAAAAGGAATATGTGTATATAGTTCACCTACCTCTACATTGCTGCAGCACAGCCATGTCCATTTATTTAATGTACTCAGCTGGCAATCACGAGAGTACACCAACATGTCCATATGCTGATTCTAATTACCTGTGATCAAAGAAGGGGGTTCCTTTGATGGGCATTGACACGTCCACATTTATTGTGCCCCCTAAATTTCCAGAGTGTTTTCCATAAGTTCATGCTCTACACTGGGGTTTCTTTTGTAGTCTAGATTTCCATGAATTATTTTCATGACCATATGGCTAAGCCATTAAGCACTTCCAAGGAATCAGTACTAATCCAAACCTATGAACTCTCACCGTTACACAGGTTTAGCCCATTGTGTTTGTCTGTTTTTGCCTTTCTCACTCAGGGTACACTCATCTATTGGTCTTAATGTGGCAGCTTTCCACATCCAGTGTTTTCCATTTACCCTGGGATAGCCATCTGTGAACCAAGCAACCCTTTGTTGATCAGCAGAAAGTTGTTCGAAGTGCTCAGTCCTTGTAGTAATGGAATCTCACAGCCTCTCTAGAGGTTCCAGAGTGGTATCAATGGGAAAGAGATTACTGGCTCATGGATACAATGGGTGCCTTCCTGCATTCCCACTATGATTTGTTTCTGGAATGATTTCTGTCTTATCGCAAAACTGTTTGAAGCATCACTTTCTTTATCAGACTGTTTCTCAGACATCACGTGATGATTATTTCAGATTTCATAAAAAACAGGCCCTTCTGTCATTGAAGCAGTCTCAACCAATGACTGATAGGAGGTAAGTTATTGTCTTTTAAATGGCATATATCATGCAGCAGCAACAGGAAATTTCCTAGCCCAGAATCACAATGGCCAGTCCAAAGCAGCCATCTTGGGTTTTCCCCATAAGCTCCAATCTACGTAAGAATAGGTGGTGAAAACCTCTGGGATCATGTCTGAATGTGGATGATAAGGGCATAAATGCAAGGAGAAGGACACTGATTTCTGTATTTCAGCCATGACCTCCTTTTACCATGACCTCAGGCTTCCAGTCAAACACAGTTTTGTTTTGTTTTGTTTTGTTTTGGTTTTTTTTTTCAAGTAACTTTGTGGCTGGGAGTTAACAATATTCCAAGATGTAGGATATTCCTACTGCAAAATCCAATAGACCAATCAAATAATGGGCCTCCTGCTTAGTCTTGGAAATGGAAAGTAAAGGCTTGGTTGCCTATGGAATGTCACAGATGGTTCTTATTCAGGTTTTCCACAAGAATTTTACTATTTGGATGGGGCCCTGAATTTTTGCTCAGTTTATCATCCAACCACTATTGATCAAGTAAGCAATCACTGTTTTCAAATAATTTCTAGCCTGTTCTTCAGTGTTTGATAGTAACAGAATATCATTAATGTAATGTATAATTACACTGATACCTGAAACAAATCCAAATCTCTTCTAACCAGTTTATGGCAGTAGGCTGACAAATTTAAATACCTTGTTGGTAAAGATAATCTGAGATCCTTCCTATGGGAAAGCAAACCGTGGCTGGCTCTTTTCTGAGATTGGAATGGAGAAAAAAAGCATTTGCAAGATCAATTACAGAATACCGGTCTCCTTTGGTATGCTGTATTTTCTCCACCATTGATACCATGCATGGGACTCCTGAAGCCACAAGTTAAAGTACTTTGTTTAGGCTGTCCTTTTTATGGGCCATACAAAGTTTCCCCACACACACACGCACACAGAGATAGTGGGCACCAATAGCCTAGCCATTTCTTCAAATTAAGGACCCAAGTGGACTCAGGCAATTCTAATGGTTCCCATTTTACATGTTCAGTCAGCACTGACCTTAGGGCAGACTTATGCTCCAAGTTTTACAAAATCTGATAGAGTGTTTTCAAATGTGATACAATATCTAAACCAACAATATATTCATATAAAAGATATGAAACTACTTCATACAACATGTTTCTATTTTCCAATTTTCATTCAGACTTCACTTTAATCCCATTAATTACGGCATTCTAGTATCTTTCTATTACAACTTTAAATACTTTTAAGATTTTGTCAACAGGTTTTGGGATTACAGCATATTTGGCTCCTCTGTCCAGAAGCCCCTAGAATGTTTCTTCTCAGCTCTCAGGCCATTTTACTCACACATGTACATATGTCCTCAGATCCAGTACTGGAAGTTGGATAAGAAGACCTCAGCTTCCCATTAATCCATATCTTGATCAACTAGCTGAGTCTCTGCTTCCAGTTATTCTGGATAAGGCCTCCCATAATTAATTATCTCATGATTAGGATGATTAGAATGGACTTGGTTAGGCCTTCTTGATGTTGAAGGAACAGAAGGAACTTACATTGGTCTTCCTGACCTCATGTAGTGACTCTTTAGAACATTAGTCTCAAGCCCATCAGTGTCTCTACTATATCCATCCCATTCCTGAGTAATCATCTAAAAATTCCCACCATACTAGGGTAAAACTTTTCTCCTCATGTTTGTCTATCAATCACCCTTATGCTCCTTGCATTCTTAAAACCATAAAGAGAAGTGTTTCAATATACCTGGCATAGCTTCTTCAATTGTTATCTTATTCTACAGTAGCACAAGTTACATGAGGTGCTCATGTTTGAGGAAGTATTATGATTAGCAATTCTGTCATGGCCTCTGTAAGGGGAATACTTAAAGGATGAATGTCTTCAGTGGCATAAAGTCATTCCAACATTGCTTACATATACAGGACATGTATTAGTTCCTCTGGAGTGTTCCATTTGTTATTTAGACAAGAATAAGGGTCGTTTTCCTTGGAAGGATAAACAAATCTAATTCATATCTTATCCACTTTATCAAGCTAATTGTTCTCTCTAGAATAATATGTTGTATAATTAATGACTATCATATAGATTGTTGCAAGTCTTGCATTAACCCAACATACTGTTCTGTTCTGCAGCATTCAGAAACATAGGACCCACTCCTTAAAATTTTCCCTCTTACACAATGAAAGTTATACAGGGGTTCAGGTCTTTCATTCATAGGGTTGCTATCAGTCATCTACGACTCGATGGCACTTAACAACAATGAGAGAGCTCAGTTGGCCAACGGACAGAAAGTGATGCTAGCAAGCCGAAGGTGGGTGATTTTAATCTGCAACACTCAGGCCTGGTTTTAATTGGTTTTGGTCAAACATTCTCCTAAGGGGCATTACACTGGTCTGTCCATTTGTTGTACAGAGATAATTCATGGTTGCTGTGATGCTGAACACTGTGACACTGATGTGTCAGATGTGATAATGGTTACCCATGCTGGACAGTGTTTGGTGGAGCTCGCCAGTCAAAACAAGCTGGGAAGCAGGAGTGGCATCCACTTCTGAAATAGATTGCCTCTGGGAACCCTGTGAACTTGGAGAAATGATGAAAGTCATACAAGTGTTCAGGTCTTTCATTCAGAGGATAGCTCTGAGTGGTCTACAACTCAATAGCACTTAATAACAATAATGATGACAATGACTACAATGACAACAACAACAAAACAGTCTTTTTTAGTAATGGTTCTTTTGGAAGCTAATGATAAAAATCTAAACTATATGAATTTCCTCTATGTGATATCCCTAATTACAACAGTTTCTTGATCTTACTCATCTGCTTCTCCAACTACCATTTTGGTGATGACAGGTGAGAGAGGTATTTCTGGTTGCTTCCATATGATTTTTTCTTTACAAGTAGGCCCTCAAATTAATGGACCTAACTCTTTCCAGGTAGGATGTTGTTCCTTTCTAATATCAACCATTCTAGATCCTTCATTCATTTTCATCTTCATTTGCTGCCACTACTGACACCTTCATTATTACTCCATATTTCTGTATGCACCCAATTAACCAGTTTCTCACAAGTTAGGTCCTCTAACTTCATATCTCATGAGTAATTTTTGTATTGAGTAACAGGCTGCAACATAATAGCTGCATTATTCCATGAGTATCCACTTCTAAATAACATGCAACTCTACAAACTTTGATAAATGTTAATAGTTGCAGAGGGGATTCAGGCCTTTTGTTCATAGGGTTGCTGGGAGTCGTGCTTGACTCAAAGGCAATCAACAACAACATTCCTTATCCCATCCAGAGACCAAAGGTTTTTCATTCTCTTGTTTACCCCTTTTTTCTCTGAGAACAAATGTTATAGAGAGTTTAAACCTTTGTAGCAAACCCCACCACTTTGACACCAAATGTATACATAATTTTCTTCTGCTAAGACTGGTTGAACTCTTGGTACCAGAATCCAGGAAGTTGAAAGGCGTATTTCAATGGGAAAGTCGTCTATTAAGGACCTCTCCAAAGTACTGAAGAGCAATGGTGTCTCTCTGGAGTCTATGGTGCATCTGATAAAGGCCATAGTCTTTGTAATCACTTGTTATTCATCAGAGAGCTGGACAATGACTAGTGAGGATAGAAGGAGAATTGATGCCTTTGAGCTGTGGTGCTGAGAAGAGTATAGAATGTACTATAGACTGCTAAGAGAATAGATTTGTCCTGAAGAGGGTTAAACCAGGCTAGTCCCTGGGTTCAAGGATTCTAAAGTTTTGTCTGAAACTCTTTGGACATATTGCAAGGAGGGATCAGTCATTGGAGAGAGACATCATGTTTGGGAGGGTGGAGGAACAGTGCAGGAGGGGAAGGTCCACTATAAGGTGTACTGATTCAGCGACAGGGTAATCAGGATGGTGTATTGGAAACAGTGCAATTGGCACAGGACAGAGTAGAATTTAGGGCCATTGTACATAGGGTCACTATGAGTCACAAATGACTCGACGGTACATAACAACAAGAAGACTGGTTGAAGACTAGTTACAAGAAATGTTGGGTCAACAGTATCCTATATGTTTGATTTAGTGTATAATTCCATGATTTCTGACATCAAAATTCCCTCCCTGGACTTCAATAATTAACTGGAAGATTCTCAGAGACTCTGACCCATCAAGAGAATAACTCACTAGACCGTAGGTACGCAGGGCAGTTTTGCAGAGATTGGTGAGAACTGCAGATTATCAGTTTCAGTGCTGATAGAAAGTAAGCATTCCAAAAAGAGAATGCTAATAAGGAGGTCCCATGAATGAGCCCCTCATAGAGAGGCTAATCCTTTCCCTTTAATAGAACAAAAACTTCAGTACAAAATAAATATTATTGGGTAGGAAAGGCATTTTGATAAATAAACTTTTGTCACTACATTCAGCAAAATAGAGAGGGTCAGTTGT
>NW_006399897.1:480005-481558 GCF_000299155.1 Elephantulus edwardii | reverse complement strand
CATCCAATACAGAAGTCAGCAGTATGAATTGACCACCTTCTCTAGGAAATATGAGCAGTTTGTAATAGAAAAAATTTAAGGCATTGGAGCTCAAATAGAGGTTGAATGAACTACTTGGTAGTGGATTTGTTGTTTTAGGGAAGTAAGTTCTATTTCTTGCTTTATCACATTTTATAGTTAATTCTTAGTCTGGGTTTATAGTTTTATTAACTTCATTTTCAGAAAATACATCTGGTTAAAAATCAACATTTCACAACAGAAGGTTTTGTTTTTCTTTCTCCTTTCAACTTTTTCACACTTTAATTCTGATACACTTATTTCAGTTTTTTACTTAGTTAAAGAAAATGTGACAAACAATGGGATACAAAATGTTTTATCATTACAAAAAAAATTACCTTGAGACATTTAATGTAAAACCTGAGAAATCTGGAAACTGTTTTAAGTGAAAATCTATCTGCCATGAAAGGAAATTCAAACATTTTTCTCTAAAACTAGTTTTAGAAAAGTGTCAAGACAACATCCAGAAAAAAGAAGACAGTCTGAGAGAGTCCTAACACTCACAGCTATCAGTGCATATACTAAATAACAATGTAAACTAGTAATGCCTACATTAGATAATAAATAGGTGATAGGAATGATAATAAGCTTTAGATTTTCGATATTAGAAATTCTTACTGAATATTTGAGTGCACAGGCAAATAGATAAAATAAAAATAATGCTCTTATTATAAGAAATTAACTGATGTAGTTCTTAGCTTGTTCTTCAGATCCTAACTGAAAAGCCATGAATGTCCAGCAGTTCAAATCCACCAGAGAAAGAATTTATTCTTATTAAAATTTAAAGCCTTGGATTCCCAGTAGAGGGTCATGTGTGTTCTAAGTGACTGTAAAATTGATTTGTAGTATGATTGGATGTGTCATGTCTTGTTTTTAAAATATTAATGTCCTCTATTTTTGCTAGAGATGGTTTGAGAGGGACGAGGATACAGAGCTCTGGAGACAGACTGTGTACATTATTAAGTACTGATTATGGACTTCACTTAAGAAAGCACTATTATTCAGACTCTGGTTTTCCCTTAGAGGGATTGAGTAATGAAAAAAGTGATGACTTAACTAAAATAATACATGAAAGACAGAATATCAAACAAATATATTCAACCAAACATTTGAGCAGTAGTGAGGAGGGAATCAAAGACACAACACTACTCAACATCTCTCACTGTTAGGTTTCCAACACAGAAGTAATCATTGAATTGTTACGATATGTTGATGTATGTATAACAGTATTTGGGATGACAGTAAAATAAGTACATACAAAGACTATTGAAGAACAAGGATTATTGATGTATTAGAACAAAACAATGGAGATAAGGATTGTTGTTGTTATGTGCCATCGAGTCATTTGCCACTCATAGCGACCCTATGTACAGGAGCTCTAAAAGTGTTCTACCCTATGCCAACCTCGCCATCTCAAACGCTCTTATTCAATGAACATCTACAGAGATTTTTTCATTGAATTGAAATGAAAAATAAACAACCTAAATTAAAAAAAA
>NW_006399897.1:476084-479427 GCF_000299155.1 Elephantulus edwardii | reverse complement strand
TATCTCAATCTCTTCACCATCCATACTGATGCTGCCAATTGGCCCAGGGGTGAGAATCTTTGTTTTCTTGATGTTGATCTTCAATCCACATAGGAGGCTGTAGTCCTTGACCTTCTCCAGCAAGCACTTCAGGTCTTCCTCAGTTTAAGCAAGCAGGGTTGTGTCATGCCAACCAAGATATTTAAACACATCCATTAAAATGTTTTTGTGTGTGTGTGTGTGTATGTGTGTGTGTGTGTGTGTGAAGAGCTTAGTGTCAATGGGAAGTGAGAAAAAAGCTCATAAATTCTTCGTATTTGTCTAACTGGGACAATGTCGTGGTTGTTGTTAAGTGTTGTTGAATCACCTGTGTATAACAGTCACCTGAGTACAATAGTTCTGAAGCCTGCTCTGTCCTAAGCCAGTCTCACTGACTCTGATGCACCAACACCCATTGCCCCAGTTAGTCTCAATTCATCTCATATGGAGTCGTCCTCTCCTTCACTGTCCCTCTGTCCTTCTGAAATTGATGTCCTTCCACTAGGACCTGTCTCTCCTAGCTTCATGCTCGAAGTATGTGAAATGGAGCTTCAAAATTCTAGCTTCCAAGGAAACCTTTATTTTCACCCTCACCAAGACAGATTGATGAGCTCAGAACTTGAAAGTTGCAGCTGTGAGAATAATTTAAAGTAGAAAGCATGAGTAACTTCACATAATCTTGTATTTAAGAGTTAGTGTTATTTTTTTGTTGTTGTTGTGATGTACAATTAGTTGGAACTGACCCATATCTAATCCTCCAACAGGTTGTAAGAGGCTGTAAGTCTCATGGCAAGAGATTTTCCATCTTTCTTCCTGGGACTGTTTAGTAAGAGTGATTCTTATTCCTTTGGATTGAACATGCTAAGCCCTAAGCCACCAGAGCTCCACTGAGGAGTTAGTGATGCTTCTGTGTGCTACAGAGTTGGAACAATTTCATAGCTCATCCTCTAGTAAGTTTTTAGATGCAGGAAATCACAGGGGAAGAAATAGCCCATCCTTCTCCCTCAGAGCAGGTGATGGATTTGAACTGCCTGCCTTTGACATTGTAGAACAGCTTCTTTGCCTTTAGGTCACCTGAGAACCCAAAGAGTTAATATCATCCTCTAATTTCCTAAACCTAAAGGAAGGGTTGATGATGCAATTATTTTGATGATAACTACCTAACTAGAAAGGAAGAAAGAAAACTTGCATAAAAAGCTAAACAAAATACATTAAAATATTGATTATGAGTATTCCAATGGAGTAAACGAAATAAATGAGAGAAAATGTTTTTTAGAATAAAAAGAGTAAACCACATGCTCTCGAGTATAAAATGAAAATTGCATGCTGGGGAGCGAAATAATTATGTGAGTGCTTTGACATTATTTCATATCTGCATAAAATGGCTTTTATCTTGAGTAGTTTCTAAATACAAAAATTATTTGATAGAACAGAAAATAGATGTAGGAGCAAAGCAGTTTTATTCTATTAAAATAATTTATATGATTATTTTACATATAATTCAATATATATAACTAAGCTTACATGACAAAATAAATTTTACAGATTCTAAATTATAAGGTTGCTACCTTTGAATTCCTATTTAAAATATTAAGTACCTAAGGAAAGAAAGTAAACTCGATATGTATTTGTTCAACTCCAGAAAGTATAAGATGATTAAACAGTAGATTTAGGGCTGATGTATGCTTGTGTTTAGACCAAAAAAAGGGGGGGGGGAAGTAATAATTATGTCTTTAATAAAAATCAACATTTTACAATTTTTGAAATGCCACATATTCTGTTACTTATAGCTACAATTTAAAAGGTAAAATTCTTTTTAAAAGAGAAGGAAACATTATTCATGAAGCTACAGAAACGAAATGATGAACAGAATAAAAAATTCACAAAGGATATATCAGTTTTATAACTTTTGATCTGCTTGGTATAATAAAAAAATGCAAATGTCATATGAATACAGAAAAGAATAGTCATGAGATACTGTGCTTCTATAGTTCTTTATTGGAATCCTGTGCCTATAGAGAAAAACATTTACTAAGATTACTTGGAAAATAGTTAGGAGTTTAATTTTCACTAAAGAAATCAAGCCCCTGAAAAACAGTTAAACAATTGCTTTCTTGGAAGGACCAGGAAATTCACTATATTTTTTTTATTCATTAGAGTGCAAAGCTCTGATTGTCAAGTGGTAAAAACCTATACTGCAATCCCAAAGAAAGAGTAGGAATCCACCAGCTGCTCTGTAGGAGAAGGATGGGCAATCTCCTCCTGTGTAATTTGTTGTTGCTGCTGTTGTTGTTATGTGCCATCAAGTCACCTGTGACATAGTGGTCCTATGAACTCTGCTCTACTCTGAGCCAGTCTCACTGTCTCCAACATACCTACTCCAGTTATTCCAGGTATTGTTTCAATCCATTTTATGCAGGATCTTCCTCTCCTGAATGGCCCCTCCACCCTTCCAAGCATGATGTCCTTCTCCAGGAACTGTTTCCTCCTGACCACATGTCCAAAGTATATGAGACGGAGCTTCAAAATCCTAGGCTTATTGCCAATAATTTGAAACATTTCTTCATGAGTCTCTTTGACGTTTGAATATCTTCCTCTGTGAAAATTCTTTCCACGTCTTTTGCCCATTTTCTAATGGGTTATCACTTTTTTTCTTGTAGAGGCCCAGGAGTATTCTGTAAACTTTTGTTATAAGATTCTTGTAAGAGATGGTATTGCCAAATGTTCGTTCCCAGTCTGAAGGGTTTCTTTTCACCCTGTTAGAAAAAGTTTTTGGTATGCACAGGCATTTAATCTTTAGAAGGTCCCATGCACCAATTTTATCCTTTTTAGATTGTTCATTTCTGATTGTGTTTGGCAGTCTCTTTTTACCTTTGAGTAATGCTTCTAAGCTTGATCCCACTTTGTCTCTTATGAATGTTACAGTTTCGGCTTTACTCCCAGGTCTCTGATCCACCTTGAGTTGTGGGTTGTTTTTGTTTGTCTGTTTGACTTTTTTTTTTTTAAAAAAAAATCATTTAAATGAAAGTTTACAGAGATTTAGGGTTTCCAGTCATTCATTGTTGCACTTTTCTTCCTACCCACCCCCTCCAGCCAATTCACTCTTCCTGAAAAGAAGAACTCTATCATTATTATGCAATCCCTCCTCCTGTCCCCCCAAGTCCACTCCATTATGCAGCCTTTTTTCTGGACTTCTGTAATGACAAGAATACCCATTCAAATGTCCCTTTTAAACAGTTCTCTCCCTCGTCTGTTTCAATGCAATATACATCACTCCTCCCCTCCTTTTCTGGCTTCACTCAACCCTGATGGCAGTCCAGTTTTA
>NW_006399897.1:470897-471904 GCF_000299155.1 Elephantulus edwardii | reverse complement strand
TGGTCTTTGATTAATTTTTCCTGCAATCGTGATGCCACATTCCTCCTCAAAAAGTCTATTATTCTGAATGATCTATTCTGCATTTATATTGAAAAGGGATGGACACAGGATGTGTCCCTGAGTGATTTATTATCTATGAAAACTCACTGCAGAGCCAGCTATAGGGTTTAATTTGATGGTAGACAACAGGATAGGGTAGGGTTCAGGTCTGGTATTTATAACAAGAAGTATTTTCTAGAGTGAAGGATAGATCTTGTTTCCCTGAGATTGAAGAAAAGTACACCAAAGTTGAGAATTAGTATGTTGTTACCTTGGACCCTGTCTAATAAATCCTCCAGGAAGAAACCAGATTTAGTCTGCATTCACAGAGACAGATAAAGAAGACAATGCATAGGAAATGGCATTGCACCCTCTTAAATATAGAAAAATGTATGTGAATATGCAACCATATTTAGAATCTCCAGCAAATCCACAGAAAAAATGTATCAGAGAGGAAGTTTTACCCAATACTAGCTAAACACAGCCTTTACAAAGCCCACCCACAATTCTATCAAGCAAAAACTTCCTACAGTTCTATATTCCTTGTCCCCACTAAATTTGAACACCCTGTCCTGGGACCTGAAGCCTAGGCTAGCGATTTGGGAAAGGAGGAGTATGAATTTAAACATCTATATAATTTCCTGTGGGAGAAAAAGAATATCTGAAAGAATTAAGTTCAAAAAAGAGCCATAATTGTTATCATTATGATCTAGTGGTATAATGATGAAGCAATTGTTAAAGCTCAACAATATTTAATATTGTACACTTGAGATAATATTCCACACTCTGTTGGGTCACCTGTCTTTGGAATGGAAACAAATATCGATCTTTTCTAGTAGGTGGGCCAGCTGGCTGTTCTCCACATTTCTTGGCACTACTTAGTGAGCCCATACAGGCCATTGTCTGTTTGTTGAAATATGTCAATTGGTATGCCGTCAACTCCTGGAGCCTTGTTTCTTGACAATTCC
>NW_006399897.1:468040-469439 GCF_000299155.1 Elephantulus edwardii | reverse complement strand
AGAACTGTCAGAAGTGCAGGCTGGGTTTAGAAGAGGTCACTGTTGGTACTAGGGATTTTGTAGCTAATGTTAGATGGATCTCAGCTGAAAGCAGGGAGTACCAGAGGAATGTCTATCTGTGTTTCATTGATTATGCAGACATTTGACTGTGTGGATCACAACAAACTAGGGCTAACTTTGAGAAGAATGAGAAACTCAGAACACTTGATCATGGTAATGCAAAACCTATACTTGGACCAGGAGGCAGTCATCAGAACAGAGTAAGGAAACACTGCATGGTTCAATATTGGGAAGGGTGTACACCAGGTATATTCCCTATCTCCATAACTTTTCAATCTACATGAAGAATAGATTATCCAGGAGACTGGGCTTTATGAGGAAAAATGTGGCATCTGGATTGGAGGAAGATTCATCAACAATCTGCTTTCTGCAGATGACACAACCCTGCTTACTGAAACTGAGGAAGACCTGAAGTGCTTGCTGCAGAAGGTCAAGGAGTACAGTCTTCAATATGGATTGAGGCTCAATATCAAGAAAACAAAGATTCTCACCAATGGGTCAATTGGCAGCGTCATGATAGATGGTGAAGAAACAGAGATTGTTAACAACTTTAGTTTGCTTGGCTTCATAATCAACACTCTTGGCACCAGCACCCAGGAAATTAAAAGACATTGTGATGACAAAATCTGCTGTGAGAGACCTCGTCAAAGTACTGAAGAGCATTGCTGTCACTCTGAAGACTAATGTGTACCTGATACAGGCCATGGTCTTTGCAACCACTTGCTATGGGTCAGAGAGCAGTGCAATGACTAAAGATGTTAGAAGTATAATCGATGCCTTTGAACTTCAAAGCCATTGTCTTTGTGACTCTTATTTCATATCTGGGTGTTTATTATGTGTCATCAAAACAATTCCACCTCATAACCTCTCTACTTGCAAGAGATAGAAATACATCCCAGGCCTACTCCATCCTCACAGTTGTAGCTATGTTGAAGCCCATTATTGCAAACGTTATGTCAATTCATCCAATTAAGAGGTTTCTCTTTTTTGAGAACCCTTGACTTTACTAAGCATGATCATTTTTTCCAAGTATGTCCCTCCCTGGTTACATGCCAGAAGTGTATGAAATGAAATATTGCCATAGTCACCTCCAAGGAGCATTCTGATTTTCTTCATCTAAAACAGACTTGTTTCGTGCTTTTGGCAGTCCATGGTAAATAAAGAAATTTGGTCATGATTAAATAAGACTATGCAACTGTGCTTTGTCATTCCGAGCAGCCTTTTGGAATCTTCTGTTCAGCTCTTTAGTATCTTGAATTCTTCCTTGTGCTTTGGCTTCTCTACGCTCCAGTGCAATCTTCAGAGTTTCTTCTGACATCCATTTTGGTCTTTTCTTCCT
>NW_006399897.1:451593-466630 GCF_000299155.1 Elephantulus edwardii | reverse complement strand
TGGATTGATTCGGTGACTGGGGTAATCGGAATGGGTGTGTCGGAGGCGGTGCGGTTGGCGCAGGATAGGGCAGGGTTTAGAGCTGTTGTGTATAGGGTCGCTATGAGTCAGAAACGACTTGATGGCACATAACAACAACAACAACATGCAACTGTGAGGTACTTGGGCTTCACTAGAGAATCGGGTAATTTGCTAGTAATCTAAATAAGGTATATGACATCTTCAGAGTAAATAAAACCATACATATACAATGTATTTGCATTAAACGCTAACATGGGGGTTTTGGTCAGATTAGCCCACTAGGTTTAATATGAGCTCTTCCAGAAGTCTAAAGAAGACAACTCACGACCATCAACTCACAGCCCAATTGGTCATCAACAAACAAATGGGTGGAGAAATTGCGACATATTCATAGGATGGGATGATAGATGGAATATAAAAACAGTGATTTTAGAAAATATTATATAACAGGGGAAAGGCTTGAGAGTATTTTGCTGCGTGAACTCAGTCTCATAGAACAAATATCACATAAGACCATTTTGTAAAAATAGAAGGATGACTAGTAAGATGTAGATAAAACTCCAAAGCAGGAAGGAGTGGGCACAAGGGGGCGGGGGTGGGAAAGGAAGAAGTCACAGGGTCCTAAATTTTGGTGGGTATAGGCATGAGGTGAAGGAACTAGGAAGAGCTAGTGGGAACCTGAAAAGATGGGATAATAGTGGGCATAAATCAATGTTCACTAATTTTATAAAACACAAAGTGAAATATAAAATGACTAAAAGAATGTGTGAAAACAGTGTACATGAATGAAGTACAACATATATAAATTTTGGATGCAGATCAATATAAAATAAATATAATTTCTTAAACAAGAGAAAGAAACAAGAGCTAGCAGTGAAATACATTCCTTAAACCGAGATCCTTGTACTGAACTCTTAGACAAAGGAGATGGAGAGCTATACCACTGCACGATGCTGTGAGACTGTATAAGCTGACACAGCAATAAACAGAAGTGAAGAGATGGTGGCAACAGAAGCAGCAGAGCCATTCGACCTCTGAGAGAGACAGGAGATATGAGCTCTTGGATCACACAGAGAGAACACTGAGTTTTGGTGGCAGGAGGTTTACTAGGGGAGTACCTCTTGGTATTTGCTAACCCACAGCCCTAAAACCTCCAGACGTTTACTTGTTTAGCAGAGTGAGGTGTTTGGGTGGAGAAGAATGGCTTATAAAATAGCAGACCTTAAAGTGATTCTTAGATCTTGTTCAAGCAAGACTGAGGTCAAGACCTAGAGGCTGTAGGCCAGAAAGGACTGGGATGCCTGCTTGCACTAGAGAGATGTTGTTCTTATTGAAGAACTATATTCTCAGAGATTCCTGGTCCTGGATTGTAACTTGTTACTTCCTTAATAATCTCTATAACTGTGAGTATTGTTTGTAACAAATTATTGAACCCAGTAAGTAAATATAGTATCCTAGAAGGAACTCTTCATATACAAAGGAAAACAAAACATAATTAAAAAAACCCAATTTAAAAAGCCATAGATACCTAGTTAGCTTGGAAACAGGAGTGGCATCCACTTCGTAATAACTTGCCTCCGGAAACCCAATGATCCTGGAGAGAGGATGAAAGACACCCAAGCATTGAGGACTCTCCTTCATGAGATCACTATGAGTCGCCTGCCACTCAAGGGAACTTAACAACAACAGCAGATACCTAGTTGGAACCAACTATGTAGCTGACCCTCCACTGGTTTCCGAGGCTGTAAATAAAAAGAAAGGAGACTGTCCCTCTTTATCCCATCCAGCATCTCTCTGACAGATTTAAATTGCCAGAGGCACAACTTTGGGTTTAGTAGTACAACTCGGTATGGACTATTCAACCAGAATTCTTTTGCAGTTACTTGATACACAGCTTTAATATAAACTTTATTTTCTAGACAATCAACCGTGTGTGTAAATTGGATAAGATCCTCTTCCTCAAGCTTTCCCAAGAATTACTAATCATTTTGGAAAAATCTCATGTTTCTTATTGTGTCAAAATGAGTAAAAAAAATCAATAATGATGGAGTTTGGGGTCTGAGGGGCCCTTCTGTCCACATAGGAAATTATCTTGGGCTGTTAGTACTGCTGTCAATACTACTTCTCACTTATGAAGTTAAAAGAGGTTGCTGGCTCTCACTCCCACATCCGAGCTGTTTTTATAGTCATGATGCTCAACTCAGTTAGGGTATCTGCATTTGTTTTCAGGTTTCTTTTGTTCTCTTTTTACAAAACTCTTAAAATTTTACTGCCAGACGGCCAAGTACATAAAGACACCCTTTTTCAAAGTACATGAAAAATAACAAGCAAAATAAAGCAAAAAAAAAAAATACAACTGGAGGAAAACATGAATTCCAACCACCATGCACATACAATCAAATTAATATCAAGCCAAATAAGGACATTTAAGGGCATATGGATTATATAATCCACATTAAAAAAACAAAAGAGGGCTCATAATTGATGTTGTTCTGTTGTCATCGTTGTTGCAGGGGAAAATTGTTGTGGCAGATTTCTCCTAGTTCCCAACATGGTAAAATTTAAATGAGAAACAGAGTGATGACTAAAATATTAATTATCTATTTTTTTTCCTCCAGGAATAGAAAGTGTACAAATTAATGAACATATTTTAGAAAGTTAGTACAAAAATCTAAACACTAAAGGGTAGAAACACATTATAAACTCTATGAATTGGTTGGTTGTTTTTAAAAATTTTCATACAGAACATTTAAGAAATCATACCTAATTTTTTTTCAAGGATAAAACTTAGTTCACAGGTGGAAGACACACTGGGAAGTAAATGGTGATAGAGAAGCTGGAGATAATGATAATCACCCTGACGCTACATGAGCCAGACTGAGTAGGGTGACCTTAGAAATCTTAGTTTAATGTGCCTCTTTCTGGTTATACAAACGTCCAATGAATGACTGTGTTAGTCTGACTGCTTCAAGAAACAGATTTAAAGAAATAAATTAGCAAAGGTGACATTTTAAGGAAAATATCTGTGGCAATAAAAACAAGGAGAGAGGCCAGATGAGTTAGTAACCCAGGATATAATCTGACTTTCATTGAACGAGAGAAAGAAGAAGGTTTGGCTACACGCTGTCTAAACAGATTTTATCAAATCCATCAGCAAGTCCTACAGCCAAAGTAGACTATCATAGAGGATTGTTCATTTAAAGAACCCTTTCAAAAAAAGGTAGCTGCCACAATAGTATTAATATTTACATTCATATTAATTATCATTGATTAATATTAGCAACAAAGGAATTCTGATAACAGAAGGCTATCAAAATGTCAACTGAATGTGCAACAATTAGAATCTACCAGCTGTTCTGTAAGAGAATGATGACCAGAGTCCACCCTTAAAGATTTATAGCCTTGTTATTTATTTTATATGACAACACTCCAGAATAAGAGGTGCCTAACAAAGTGGACTGGGTGGGGAATAGGAGGAAAATGTACAACAATGAATGAATGAAAATTCAGCATTTCTAGAAATTATTGTTAAAATAACAATTAAAAAATATTTATAGCCTTGAACCTGACAGATGACTGCTATGAGTTGGAAGCAAGTTGATGGCAATGGGCAGTCAATAGGCAATATTAGCAACAATGATCCCTTATGGCACAGTGGTTAAGCACTTGGCTGCTCCCCAACATAATAACAGTTCAAATCCACTAGCCACTACTTAGGACAAAAATGTGAAAATCTATTTCTGAAAATAGAAACTGTATGAAACAGTTCTCCTGACTCACATAAAAATTGGAGTGGCCAATTATTTCATTTTACTTGGATCCTCAGTCAACACTCATGGTAATATCAATCAAGACATCAAAAGATGTGTTACATTGGGAAATATCTGCTTCCAAGAACTTGTCTAAGTTCTACAGAAAAATAATGTCATTTTAAAGACTAAGTTTTACCTAAACCAAACCATAATCTCTGCATCTGAATTACATGCTTTACATCAGAATGCTGGACAATGACTAAGGATGATACAAGGAGAATTGATGCCTTTGAGCTGTGATGCTGGAGAAGATTAATGAATATACCATGGACTTCTAAGAGAACAGATTCATCCTGTTGTTGTTAGGTGCCATCAAGTCATAGACGACTCATAATGACCCTATGACTGAAAGGCTGAGCACTGTTCATAAAGTTTCTGGGGTCAAGCCATTTCGGAAGTGGATGCCACTCTTCATTTCAAGCTGTTTTAATCAGGAAGCTCCACCAAACACTGTCCACCATGGGTAACCATTTGACACATACATATCTGTCGCAGTGTTTAGCATCACAGCAACCATGAGTTACCTCTGTACAGCAATGCAGAGACCAGACAGATTCATCCTAGAGAGGGTTAAACCACGCTGCTTTTTGGACGCAAGGATTCTGCAGCATTGTCTGACATACTTTGGTCATGTTGCAAGGAGGTATCAGCCCTTAGAGAGGGGCATTATGCTTGGGAGGGAGGAAGGACAGCACAGGAAGGGAAGATCCTCAATGAGACGGGTTGACTCAGAGACTGGAGTAATGAGTAAGGTTGGCTCAGGAAAGAGGAGAGATCAGTACATAAGGTTGTTATGAGTCACAAGTGACTTGAAGGCACATAACAACAACAACATGCATGTGAGAGTTGGACAATAAGCAAAGATGATATAATTATTGATGTCTTTCATCTGTGGTGTTAGTGAAGAAAACTGAATATCTCATGGTCTGCCAACAGGACGAACAATTCTATTTAGGAAGAAGTGCAACCAAAATACTCTTCAGAGGCAAGAGGAGTAAATCTTTCACTTCTACAGCCCTTGGGAAGGACATCATGAAGAGAAAGATGAAGAATCAAAGAGGAGAGGGAGAGTCCAAATAAGAGAGATTGACATGGTGACTGCAACATTGAGCTAAAACATAATGGAGATTGTAAGGATGATGAAGGATAGGAAAAAATTCAGATTATGTGGATATGAGTCATGGTTGACTTGATGACACCTGTGGAGTTGTTGTTGTTATGTGCCGTCGAATCGCTTGCAACTCATTGCCACTCTATGTACAACAGCCCTAAACTCTGCTCTGTCCTGTGCCAATCGCACTGTCTCCAACACACCCATCCTGATTACCCCAGTCACTGAATCAATCCACCTCATAGAGGGCCTTCCCCTCCTGCACTGTCCCTCCACTCTACCAAGCATGATGTCCCTCTCCAGGGACCTCTCCCTCCTTACAACATGTCCAAAATATGTTAGATGAAGCCTCAGAATCCTTGCCACTAAGGAACTGCCCAGTTTAACCCTCTCCAGGATGAATCTGTTTGTTTTACTAGCAGTCCATGGTACCCTCAGTACTCTTTTCTAGCACCACAGCTAAAAGGCATCAATTCTCCTTAGCCATTGTCCAACTCTCTGATGCATAAGAAGTGATAGCAAAGACCATGGCCTGTATCAGATGCACCTTAGTCTCCAGAGAGACACTATTGCTCTTCAGTACTTTGGAGAGGTCCCATCACAATATGTCTTTTAATTTCCTGGCACCAGAAGCCAGGAACTCAAAAAATGTATTGTGATGGGAAAGTCTGCTGTTAGAGACCTCTCTAAAGTACTCAAGAGCAATGGTGTCTCTCTGGAGACTAATGTGCTCCTGAAACAGGCCATGGTCTTTGCAATCACTTGTTAAGCACTGAGAATTGGACAATGACTAGGGAGGATAGAAGGAAAATTGATGCCTTTGAACTGTGGTGCTGGAGAAGAGTATTGAATGTACCATAGACTGCCAAGAAAACAAACAGATTCATCCTGGAGAGGGTTAAGCCGGGCTGCTCCTTGGAGGCAAGGATTCTGGAGCTTTGTCTGACATACTTTGGACATGTTATAAGGAGGGACAGGTTCTTGGAGAGGGACATCATGCCAGGGAGGGTAGAGGGACAGCCCAGGAGGGGAAAACCTACTGTATTTCTATGGGTCAGAATGAAATCAAGATAGTAGATTAGTTTGAGTTTTGTTTGGTTTTGGTCTTTGAATGTTAATCACACAGGCTTATTTAAAGGGCATTAAATTTGCCAATTATTTTCTAGGTTATCTGTCCCATAATCTCTAATAGAGGAAGTGCTAAAAAACTTCTGAGTAAATTAGTGACTTATGCTTTGTGAATATTAAATTTCCATCTTTTTTTATAGATTTTAATGAAAGTTTATAAAGATTTTGGATTTTCATTCATTCATTGTTGCACATTTTCCTCTCTGTCCCCATCCCCACTCCAGTTCACTTTTCTTTTTGGAAAAAAAAAATCTTTCATTATTATACAAAGCCCCCAGACCACTTTACTTTGTAACTCTTATTCTAAATTTTGTCATGCCAATAATATCTAATAGTATATTCCTTTTATACAGCTCTATCTCTCATCTGTTTAAAGGCCATATATTATTTATCCCCTCTTTTCTTAGTTTTCCCCCAACCCGTATATCAGTCCTGTTTTATAGGAGTGGCATTAGGCAGTATTTGTCTTTTTTTTGTGACTGAGATATATCATTCAGTATAATGTCCTCCAGGGTTATCCATTATGTGTAATATTTTATGAGTTCTTTGTTTTTCAATGCAGCCTACTATTCCATTGTGTGCATATACCACAGCTTCTCTATCTGTTCCTTGTTGGTGGGCAGTTTGGTTTTTCCAATTCTTTGCTATTGTAAACAAAGCAGTAATAAACATTAGTGTGCATATATCTTCTTGGGTGGCAGTTCTGGTTTCTTTAGGGTATATTCCCAGGAGTGGAATTTCTAGGTCAAATGGTATTTCTATTTGAAACTTTTTGAGAAAGTGCCATACTGTCTTCCATAGTGGTTGCACAGTTTTACACTCCCATTAACAGTGAATAAAGGTTCCAGTTTCTCCACAACATCTTCAGCATTTGTTGTTTGCTGTTATGTTAAATTTTGTTATTCTTATTGGGGTGAGATATTTCATTGTTGTTTTGATTTGCATCTCTCTTAGAGCTAGGGATTTTGAACATTTGTTCATTTTGAACATTTCTTCTTTGTTGGTCTTCTAAAAGTCTTCTATGGTGAAGTGTCTATTCATATCTTGTGCCAATTTTCAATTGTGTTGTTCACTTTTATCTTGTTGTGGTGCTTGAATTTTATAAATTCTAGATATAAATCCCTTATTAGACATGTCATTATTAAATTTTTTCCCCAGTCTGTGGCTTCCCTTTTTACCCTGTTAGAGAAGTTTTTGAATGTGCATGGGAACTTTATTCTTAGAGGTCCCATTCTTTTATCTCATCCTCTCCTGGTTGTAAGTTGTTCAGGATCCTTTGAAGATTGTTTATGTCGTGGATTAGGGCTTCTAGAGTTCTTCCAAGCTTTTCTCTAATGAAGTTTATAGTCCTTGGTTTTAGTGCTAGGTCCTTGATCCACTTTGAATTGTTTTTTGTGTATGGAGTGAGGTGTGGATCTTGCTTGAGTTTTCTATAAATAGTTTTCCAATTTTGCCAATACCCTTTGTTAAAAAAAGTTATTGTTTCTCCACTTAACTGATTTCATCTCCTTGTCAAAAATCAGTTGACTCTAAGTAGATGGGCGGATTTCTAGGTTCTCAATTATATTGCATTTATCTGTGTGTCTTTCATTGTACTGGTACCCACTTGACCACCGCAGCAGTATAGTAGGATTTGAAATCAGGGAGTGAGATGCCTCCTACCTTGTTTCTCTTTTTAAGGAGTGATTTGGTTATTCAGGGTCGTTTCTCATTCCAAATGAAATTGGAGACCGCCTTTTCCATTTCATTGAAAATAGGATTGGTATTTGTGTTGGTATTACATTGAACTTGTAAACTGCATTTGGTAGTATTGACATTTTTACAGTATCGTGTCTTCTTGTCCATGAGCAAAGTGTATTGTTCTGTTTCTCCAGGTCTTTTTTTGTTTTTATAGTAATGTTTTGTAATTTTCTTTGATTAGTTCTTTTATATTTCTAGTTAGATTTACTCCCAAGTATTTAATCTTCTGATTAGCTATTGTGAAAGGCATTGTTTTTCTTAGCTCCAGTATTCTCTTTATCACTGTAGAGAAATCTAATTGATTTTTGTATATTAATCTTATATCCTGCTACTTTGCTCAATTGGTCAACTATGTCCAGTAGTTTTTTTGCTGAATCTTTAGGGTTTTCTAAGTATACAATCATATCATCTGCATATAAACATAGTTTTACCTCCTCTTTGGTGTCGCTGTCAGTTCGCTGGCAACCTACAATGACACCCCGATGGGGGTAAGCACAATGGAGATACACCACTCCAGGAGGGGATGAGAGAGTCAATACAGCTCAATTTTATTGGGATCTACAGCACATTTATATACCAGTATGTAAACAGGAAGACAGGATAGGGTAGGCTTACAGACGTGGGACATGTGGATTGGTTAGGAGAACCTCGGCCCCATGCAGACCACTCTGAGCTCAACAGATGTGGCAGCTGTCTCCCCAGGTGGCAAGCTTTCTCAAGCCAGGTACAGCCAAACACAGGGTCTCTACCCCACATTAAAGGTCATTGGGAGTCTTGCACTTATCTGGAGCTTAGGCATTCTGTCCTGGCCAGAGACCCTCCCTTTCTCCCCAATGTTCTGCAACACTTTGCCGATTTGGATACCTCTTACTTCTTTATCTTGTCTTATTACTATCTCTAAGACTTCTAATACAATATCGAATAGGAGAGATGATAGTGGGCATCCTTGCCTAGTTCCTATTCTCAAAGGGAATGTTTTTGATCTCTCTCCATGGAGAAAAATGTTGGCTCTCAGGTTTGCATATACACGTTTTACTATGCTGGAGGAATTATCCTTTAATCCAATTTTGTTGAGTGTTTTAATCAGGAAAGGGTTTTGAATTCTGTCAAAGGCCTTTTCTGCATCAATTGATAGTTTCTTGTGGTTCTTGTTTTTTGCTTTCTTTAATGTGATGAATTACATTGATTTTTCTCATGCTGAACCATTGTTGTATACTTGTTATGAACCCCACTCGTCATGGGGAATTATTTTTTGATGTATCATTGGATTCTCTTGGCCAGAATGATATTCAGGATTTTTTCATCTATGTTCATGAGATATATTGGCCTAAAGTTTTCGATTTTGTTGGTGTCTTTATTATGTAGAATTGGTGACAGTTATTCTCTAAATGTGTAATAAAATTCACTTTTAAAACCATCTGGTCCAGGCTCTTTTTGCTGGAAGTTGTTTTATTATCTTTTCAATGTCTTCTTTTGTAATGAGTCTTTTTAGGTGTTCAATTTCGGTTTGTGTCTGTTTAGATGGGTTGTGATTTTCTAAGTATTTGCCCATTTTCTCTAGATTTTCATAATTGTTTGAGTATAGTTTTTTAATAATATTCCATTGTTATCCTTTTTATTTTATTTGGTTCTATTGCTACATTGCCTGCTTCATCCTTTATTCAGATTATGTATGTCTTTTCCTTCTTTTTCTGTTAGTTTTGCTATTGTTTTGTCAATTCTCTTGACCTTTTCAAAGAACCAACTCCTAGCTTTGTTGATGGTTTCAATTGTTTTTCTGCTTTTTATTTCATTTCTTTCTGCTCTAATTTTTGTAATTTTAGATTTTTTAGAGGGTTTTAGGTTTTCTTGTTGTTCTTTTTCAATTTTTTTGAGATTTTGGGTTAGAGAGTCAAGGGTCATTTTTTCCTGCCTGCTGATGAGTTTGCTTATTGTTTTAAATTGACCTCTGATTATTTCTTTGGCTGTTTCCCAGAGGTTTTGGTATGTGGCATTTTCATTGTCATTTGTTTCAAGAAACTTTTAAATTTCTTTTTTTTAAATTTATTCTGGTACCAAATCATATTCAAGCAAGATTTTGTTCATCTTCCAATTGAGTGGGGTTTTTTTTCCTTCTTCATCCTCTTGTTATTAATTTCTAATTTTGTAGCATTGTGCTCTGAGAAGGTGCTTTGTATTATTTCTATGTTTTTTTTTAAATTTATTGATGCTTGCCATGTGACCTAAAATGTAATCTTTTCTGGAAAGCATTCCATGCACATTAGAGAAGAAGGTGTACTCTGATTTTGGGGGGTGCATTAGCCTGATAATATCGATGAGAATGAATTGATTCATTGTTTGGTTTAATTCTTTAGCATCTTTGTTCCGTTTCTTTCTGTAGTTCTATCTTGATATTGGTGTATTGAAGTCTCCAATTACTATAGTGGTGGTGTCTATTTCCTTTTGCAATTTTGTTAATGTTTGTTTTATATATTTTGCAGGTCTTTCATTTTGTGCATAGATATCATTCTTGTTATGTCTTCCTGCTCTATTGAACCTTTAAGTATTTTGTAGTGACCTTCCTTGCCCTTTGTGATGGTTTTTGCATGGAAATTTATTTTATCAGAGATTAATATTGCCAGTCCTGCTTTTTATGTTTTTATTTGCTTGGTGTATTTTCCCTTCCCTTTTTTTTTGTTTTTCTTTATCTTCATTTTTCAGGTGTGTATTATGGACAGCATATTGATGGATTTTGGCAGGGTTTTTAAAAAAAATGTTTTTAATTTAATTTTTTTTTAATCCAACCTGCTACTCTTTTTTCTCTTCAGTGGTGCATTTAAACCATTCACACTCAGTGTGATTACTGGAAGTCAGGGTTTTCTTGCTCTCATTTTGTTGAGTTCTTTTTGGTGGTGTTGCTAATGACTTTGGTGCATCCTGCTTTTTGTGGCACCTCTGTAAGAAAGCTATCTCTCAGTGTTTCCTACAACACTGATCTTGCTTTTACAAACTTCCTTAGGATCTGTTTTTCTGGCAATATCTTGATCTCTCTTTCATATTTGATGAACAATTTTGCTGGGTCCAGTATTCTTGTTGAGAGTTGTGTTCTTTGAATGTTTGGAATATGTCATTCCATTGGCTTCTTACTCACATGATTTCTGCTGAGAAATTGGCACTAAATCTTATTTGCTCTCCTTATGGTTACTCTTTGTTTCTCCCTTGCTGCTTTCAGTAATCTGTCTTTATCTTTGGTTCGGCAAATTTGAGTATGCTATATCTTGTTTTTCTTTTATGGTCTGCTCTCTATGGAGTTTTTTCAGCTTCTTGAATATATATTCTCTCATTCTTCATTATGCCTGGGAAATATTATTCTAGTAATTCTTCTACAACTTTTTGGGGGACTTTACTTGCTTCTTCCTTTTTTTGGGTTTTGATTATATGCATTTTATCCCTCTTAATGGTGTCCCACATATTCTTATGTTTTCTTCCTTTTTCTTCCTTTTTAATTCTCCTTTTTGTTCTGTCAAATCAGTGGTGACAATTTTATCTTTTATTTCAGTGGTTCTGTGTTCCATCTCTTTAACTCTGTTCATGTGTCCCTCCATCATGTTGACAGCATCTGAAAAATTGGACCTCATCTTTTGGAACATGGTTTCTTGTTTTTCCAGAGCCTCTAATGCCTCATTTGTTTTATCTGTATTGTTTTAGATTGTTTTTGTAAGCTCCTCCTGGTTTTTGCTTGTGGTGTCCTGTAGTTCTTCAAGTTTGTCTTTCACTCATTGAAAATATTCAATCATTGTTCTTTTAAATTCTGTGTCAGAAAGTTTTATCAGACTTTCTGGCTTTAGGAAATCCATTGACACTGTGTCACTTTTTTTGGGTGACATCTTGCTTTGTGCTTGTGTAGTATGTGTGTGGGGGGGGTATCCTGCTTTTTTCGTGACATTACTGTGCTAGAGTTTTCCATGCTTGAAGACATATCCAGTTCTTGATCTGAAGTGACTGCTCCAAAAGAGGTTTGGACAGGCATACACACACAGATACACATAGGGTGGGTGTACACAAAAACATATGCAGGGATGATAGGGTGCACACGCAGATGCATGCAGCGGGTCATGGTTTGGGGGCCTGAATGAAAAACCAGAAATCCTTGGTTTTCCCCTTGAGAACTGAGTCTGCCACCCCAGTCAAGCTCCAACTGTCACACTACCTCCTGCTTAAGGTAAAGGGGTCCCACATGGTCCAGCTATCGGTAGTGACCTCCCCCTACATACTTCACTCAAATTCCTGCTGTCCTGCTTTCTCCTGGCAGGTGGATTCTGCTGAGGCTTGCTGTTACCCCCTGAAGCTTACTACTCACCACCAAGGCTTGCTGCTTCCTGCTGAGGCACACTGTTCCCCACTGAGATTTGCTGCTCTCTGTAGCTACCAATTTAATTGCTGTAATAACAGTTGTCATGCAAATTCCAGCTGTCCTGTTCACTCTCTGCATGCATTGCTCTCCCTTTATTGCTTCTAAGGAACATTCTGGCTGTACTTCTTCCACAACAGATTTATTAAGTCTTCTAGAAGATAGAAAAGGGGGGATGCAAAAAATGTATCCCTTAGAAAACTTTAAACATTTTGTCTAATGTTTGCACAATTCAAAGCAAAGTAAAACAACAATTGTTTTAACAAACAATATTTTTTAAAATATACACCCCATACTATCTTTCTGATTTATTTTCCTCTCTACAGTTTCTCTCCAAGTTCACAGTCATTTACCTAAATTATTATTTTTTTTTCTAAGAAAAACTGTCCCTCATTCTTGTTTGGGTTTATTATTGCAATTATAAAAGATTCAAGATCTAATCTGGGAAACACACAATAAAAGCAAAACAAAATAAACAAACAAAAAAATACCTGCCCATGCTAATGAGAACATTGATATTAATGAAACTTCTTTGTGTTATTGGAAAATAATATATGCCAACATATGTCAGATTCTTCCATGAGTCAATAAGTATATTTAATCACTATTGCTGCAAAAATGGAATGGAAATGTTATTAATATTGTTGTCAATGTCATCATCAATCTATTAAAAATAGCAAGAGCAAAGCAAAGAATTTTCATTCCTTTCCCAAACATGCACTGTCAAGGACCTCTTCAAATACTGGCTACCAGTTATGTCAGTTTGAAGACTATGTTGTGCTTTATTTACACCATGCTTTTTTTTTTTCATTCACTTGTTATGCATCTGAGAGATAGACAATGAAAGGGGTGACAAAATATGAAGTGATGTCTTTGTGATGTGAATAAGAGTACTTAACATTCCATGATTTTCCAGAAGAACAAATAGATACATTTTGTAAGAAGTGCAGACAGAATGATCATAGGAGGCAAGTATGGAACTTCTCATACTTTGGACATGTTTCCAAAAGGGTCTATTCCTTGGAAGGGAACATCTTACTTGAAAATGTGGAAGGTCAGTAAAAAAGAAAAAGATCTCTAATGAGATGAATTGGCATGATAGTGATTGTAGCAATTGGCTTAAGTGCATTATGGATGACAAGGGTGACACAGGAGAGGAAAAGATTCAGGTATATTGTTCATAGAGTTGCTATGAGTTTTTTTTTTTTTTTTTACTTCAAGGTACCTAACAACACCAACACAAAGACTCCATAAGAAAAAGATTGATAACATGTGTAAAAATATGAAAAGTCTCTTTACAAAGGATAATACCCAGAAGGCACAGAAACACACAAATAAATGTTCAAAATTACTGAAAAATGTTGTTGTAGTTGGTTGCTGTTGAGGTGAGCATGACTCAAAGCAGCCCTATGAACAAAAGACCTGAAGCCTTTCTTTTTTAAATTTTTTTAACAATTTTAATGAACATTTACAGAGAATTTTTATTTCCATTCATTCATTGCTGCACTTCTCTACCAGCCCAGCCCTCTCCCCCCGCCCCCCAGTTTGTTCCTCTCTTCTAAAAGTAAAAGAAAGACGCCCTCCCTGGTACACAATCCCCCCGCACCCCTCCCACCACCCCAAGTACATTCCACTATGCAACCTTAATTGTAGACTCTTATGATAACCTTAATACCCTATCATACATCGCTTTCAAATTATTCACTCCCTCATCTGTTTCAGTGCAATAGAACTGAAGCCTTTCTATAACCATTGTTGTTTCTCAAAGTTCATAGAGTTTCCAGAGGCATGTTGTTTAGGAAGTGGATGCCACTCCTGCTTCCAAATCTGTCTTAAACTGGGAACTCCAAGAAACACTGTCTACCATGAGTAACCATTACGGCATTTGACACCCAATGGCACAAGGGTCAGCATCACAGCAACCCCAGGTTATCTCAGTACAGCAAATTGACAGAAGAATACTGTACCACTTAGAAGAATGTTCCTTCAAAATATAATAACAACTGACTTTTAAATACAAAGACCCTCCATGAGGCCTCTAAACAATAGACTTAACAAAAACAATCAATATAATATGCTGTTGTTGTTGTTTTGTTATTTGTTATCAAGTGGCTGTCATCGTGGCTATCATTGTGACCCTATGTACAGCAACTCTTCCATGTCTCACTGTACAGCAACTCTTCCATGTCTCACTAATTATGACACACCAACCCCTATTTCTCCAGTTATTGTATCAAATCTTTTCATCCAGGGTCTTTCTCTCTTGTGCTGTCCCTCTACCATTTTAAGCATGATGTCCTTCTCTACGGACCAGTCTCTCCCTAGCCACATACCCAAAGTATGTGAGACAGAGCTTCAAAATCCTAGCCTTCAAGAAGAGACTTGGTTTCACTCTCACCAAGACAGACCTGTTTGTTTGTGTTTTCTTTTTTGTTGTTTTTGTTTTTCAGTCCATGGTATTGGCAGACACAGAAGAATTTAATGAAATAACATATGAGCAGGAGCCTATAGTGATGAAAGAAGAAGTTCAGACTGCTTTGAAAGAATTGGCTAAGAATAAGGCCACAGGAATTGATGGTATACCAACTTATATATTTCAACTAATAGATGCTGCCCTAGATGTGCTCACTAAGTTGTGCCATGAAATCTAGAGAAGAAACACTTGGCCAACTGACTGGAAGAGATCTATATTTGTTCCCATTCCAAAGAAAGGTGATCCCATAGTTGTTGTTGTTGTTGTTATGTGCCATCGAGTCGCCTGCGACTCATAGCGACCATATGTACAACAGCCCTAAACTCTGATCTATCCTGTGCCAATCGCACCGTCTCTGACAC
>NW_006399897.1:430726-447963 GCF_000299155.1 Elephantulus edwardii | reverse complement strand
CAAACACATCAGCTGATGGTAGTTCCTTATGTTGGATCAATGTCTCTGAAGTTTAGTCGTAATGTTTCCCGACTAAAGGTGATGAATCCTGTTGAACTGGTGGGTAGATAGGATTTTTTTTGGCCTGAGGGCCTGTGGCACTCGGGCCGGAATGAATGTCTTGCGGTTTTTTCTTCTTCGATTACCTGGGGAGATGGAAGGCGTCTCTAAGCTGCCCAGCCTTCAGCTTGTCAGATGCCTATAACATCCAAGCAAGATTTTGCTGAAGATTTTCCAAAAACAACTGGAACAGCACATCAACAGAGAACTACCTGAAGTGCAGGCTGGGTTTAGGTGGGGCCAAGGCACTAGAGATATTGTAGCTAACGCTAGATGGATCTTGGCTGAAAGTAGGGAGTACCAGAAGAATGTCTATCTTTATTTCATCGGTTATCCAAAGGCATTTGACTGTGGATCTTAACATACTGAGGCTGACTCTGAGAAGATGGGAATCCCAGAACTCTTGATTGTGCTAATGCAAAAGCTATACTTGGACCAAGAGGCAGTTATCAGAACAGAGCGAGTAAACACTGCATGGTTCAAAATTGGGAAGAGTTTACACCAGGGCTGTATCCTGTCACCATACCTTTTCAATCTTTATACAGAACAGGTTATCAGGGAGGCTGGGCTCTACAAGGAGAAATGTAGCATCAGGATTGGAGGAAGAATCATCAACAATCTGTGTCATGCATATGACACAACCCTCCTTGCTGAAACTGAGGAAGACCTGAAGCACTTACTGTGGAAGGTAAGTTACTGCAGTCTTCAGTATGAATTGAGACTCAATATCAAGAAAACAAAGATTCTCACCACTGGGCCAATTGGCAGCATCATAATGGAACTTGAAGAGACTGAGATTGTTTACCGTTTTGGTTTGATTGGATCCACGGTCAATAATCTTGGCACCAGCAGCCAAAAAATGAAAAGACGTATTATGATGGGGAAGTCTGTGGTTAGAGACCTCTTTAAAGTGCTGAAGTGTAAAGATGTCTGGAGGCTAAGGTGCACCTGCTGCTATATGCCATGGTCTTTGCAATCACTTGCTATGCATCAGAGAGCTGGACAATGACTAGTGATAATAGAAGAAGAATTGATGCTTTTGAGCTGTGGTGTTGGAGAAGAGTATTGAATATATCGTGGACTGCTAACTACCATCCAGAACATAACAGCTTCACGCATAAGCCTCCAAACTGAAGGAACAGACAAGGTGAAATGGGGACTTAATGAGATTGGATGGTATAAGCCAGAAAGTCATACATCAACAGTCATTAATTATATACAACATAATAAACAGAAATAATTATATAAAATCAAATGTACATTAATGAAATAATTGTACATGATTGTACAAGTATAAACCACTGAATTAAGCACAATATAAATTTTAAAATGTAATGTATGTAAACAATTTTATGCAAATCAATTAAAAAAATTATAAAGGTCTGGCGATATTTTACACCAAACTCAAATAAATGTGAGAAAATACATAAAAGCCAGTATAAATACATGAATACAGAGAATGATGAGACTGGTACTATGAGAACACTCCATAAATCCCTGTGTAGAAAAATTACAAAGGAAGGAGTGATTTGGAATGTAATTATGGGTCCCTCTTATTTGAAATGCCAAATAATGACTCTTTGACATACAGGTTAGGTAGGTGTGTATCACAGACCCTCAGTTACTACGTGTTGAAATGAACTTCTTTAAGAATGCAAAGAAATTCTTTAAAATTACAAAAAATTATAACAACATTCTAAGAATTCCTTGTGGCTTCATTATTTACTAATCCTTTTCTTCATACTGAGGAATTCAGAGGCATTTTGTGTTACTTGATCAAAAGAAACAGTTGACTTGGGGTATGTCAATCAAACTAGTATTTTTAATTTATTAATGTTCATCTGATATACAGGTAGAAAATCTAATAGTACTGTGAATATGCAATTAAAATTAATAACAAAAATGTAACCTAAAATTGCATTATGGAGTTTTTGAAATAAAAAAATATTTAAGATATTTATAATAACAATAGAAATATGAAAAAAGTTATAAAAGAGGCTATTTGGAGACAGATTGTACTCTTTCACAGTTACATGTCAATTTCTGTTTTATAAATCCTATTACATACCTTTAGCTTTTTGGAAACAATAGCTAGAGAATACTTTGATAAAATCAAGTTGCTAAGCAAAACACTTTACAACAGAAAAGAACATTTTCAAAGCAGATAATAGTGATTCTTTTTCTCACAAGCCCAACAATGGTATTGCTGAAGTGCTAGGACATTTTAAGTGGCAATCAAATGAATCGTTATTAATCCCTGTTATCCTGATTGTACAATGTCTGGATTTGAATGTGTGATGTGCGGTCTTCTTGTTCCTCTTCTTTTGGCAATCAGAAGTGTGAAAACAAATCTTACATTTAAGAAGAAACACTGAGGTTGAAAGAAAGGAAAAATAATATTGGAACTAAAGAGAAAAAAAACACACACCCCAAACATATTCTACCAGAGAAAAAATATACACTATATCAGTGTTACTGACATGTTCTTTTATGTTAAAATATGCACTGCTGTATGCCAGGGCTGTGAAAATGAACAGCAAAACAAGAAGGCAGGTGGCCAAATGAGTACAGAGAATTTTTAAAAATTTATTAATTTGCATTTTTTAGTCTGTCTCTTGAAATGTAATTAATACCTTTATAATTACACCCTCAAATGGTCTGCGTATAGCCCCAATTGATACTGTCACTAGGTACTAATTAGTGAGTAAGGTCAAGCTCCATACTAAATAAATAAATACAAACACCCATGGCTCCTGAACATCCTTTTGACATGGATTATTTCCTGTTACACTTGATATATTCATTTACTAATGTGATGAGCCTGAATCATGTCTGTGAATGTACTGTCTACACATGTAAGCTACCACCTTATGATGACAATTTAGGCATAAAACACTGCTGATGTTTTACTTATGCTTCTCTAGAATTTGAATATAATCTGATGTTAGTATCCCAGATCTTATACTTAGCTGTCTTTGCAGAAGGTCCATAACCTGTATTAAACTTTATTATGTTACATCTTGTAGAACATAGTTGAGTAAATGGTTCACCTCATGGTCTGCTAAAGTAAGAGCAAAAATTCACTGATATGATTGTGAATTTGATAGTTTATCAAGTGAAGTACCGATTTTATGTTCCTAGGTGATCGTTGTGAATCACTGAGTCATAACAAACCTATAACTGAGCCTCTAGTAGGTTTTCTGAGAGAATAAATAACATAGTAGGAGATTGTCCATCCTTCTTTGGTTGAGCAAACTGCCTACTTTTAGGACTGAAGCAAGCCTTCTTAGTATTAGGCCAAAGACTTTGAAATTACAAAAGACTTTGAAATTAAACAGCATTATATCTCTCCTCCAATAATCCTCCAAGTGGAAGATAAAAACAGACTTAATTTTCCAATTAATATGGATTATATCACCATCTTTGAAAGTAAATTATACTATCAGTTTTGGTGTCTTGTGATGATAATTAGCTCTCATATAAGCTATAGTTATAGGATAAGTTTTGTTCTATTGTACATAGGGTAAATATGTGTCAGAGGTGATTTGTTGGCATCTAACAGCAATAACAGCACATTATGTATTTACAAAAATAGTATTTTTTAAAATTACATTAAAGGAAATGTATTAGAACACTTATTTATAATGATATTATATCAAGAAAGAAGTAGCAATCCATTTGAAGGCCCATAAAATTGCAACTAAACAAGGATGAAGCTACTGGTTTTGATAATTGTGAAAAATATGGGCAGATGGAAATGATCTGTCTAACCTCAAGCACAAGAATGAATAAGAGTAATGTTATAGTCATATAGTTTAGAAAAGTAAGTGGCAAGAAACTGTGTTGCAATTCCAAAGGCACACTGAATCCCATCAGCTGCTCCATAGGAGAAGGATGGGTAATCTCCTAGCATGTGATTAACTGCTTCTGAAAACCCTCCTGAGGGTCAGCTATGGGTTGGCTCTGGCTTGATGGTACACAACAAAAAAAAAAAAAAAAAAAAAAGAGAGAGAGAGACTAGTGAGATAATAAATTTACTTCATTTACAAACCAAAATTGATTAGTATCTTTACCAAGATGGCAAAAAGAGCTTTAAAACCATTCAGGATAATGGTAGGTATAAACACTTAGCCCTTCCACTGTCCATCTAGATTAGAATGACACATGGTATATAATGCTGTTTAATAAAGTTTAATACTGACCCATTCACATGTGAGAAGAACTGAGTTTCTGAGATCACTGTGAGGTTGCAAACTGATAGAGTTTAGGAGCTTGATGCAAAAGAGAGAAGGATGGGCAGGCTAATTGGATAATGATGTCTTGTGGCTAATGTGATGGTGTATACCCATATTAAAGTCAGGCTGTTAGCCCAGAGTTAGAATTCACCAGTGACTCTGCAGGGGATAGATGGAAAAAACTCCCATGTGATTTACAGCCTCCAAGACAGCTCCTGGAGAAAGTGATTTCAGGTTTGGAATTGCTCCTTGAAAGCAAGGAGTTTGTAACTTTATCTGACATACTTGGACTTGCTGCCAAGAGGCACAAATCCTTGGAGAAGGACATCACGCTAGAGGGTGGAAGGTCAGTGCAGGAAAGGAAGACGCTTGATGAGCTAATTGACACTGTGACTATGATAATGAGGACATAGGATTGGCTCAGGATAGAATTCAGAGCCATTGTTCTTAGGATTGCTATGAGTCACATTTGAGTCAATTACACAAACAACAACCACAACATAATGCACATAATGTAACATAATAGGATGTGCACAGTTGTTTGTTACAACTGTATCCATTTTGACTCATCAGTGATCACTTGTATACAGAGTAAAATTGCTATGTAAAGTTTTCTAGGCTAGACCTTTCAAAATTGGGTTGCCCTATCTATCTTTTTAGCATATCTGGGTGGGTTCAAACTGATAACAAGACCCACCCCATACACCACACACATAAACCAATGTTAAGTGGATCAAGGACCAAGTTTAAATGTATTAATTCTTCTATAATTTTTATTCATTTTCTGGTTTTCAGATGAAAAGTTAATGAAAAGATCATTGCCTGAATCAACTGCACATTTAGTCCTCAAACTGGTATCATTATTCCTCAGTAATTTGGAGAGGTTCCTTACTGAGACTTTCCCAGTGCAATACGTCTCCTGATGTCCTGATTGTCAGTGTAAAGTATGTTGATTGTGGATTCAAGAAAAAGGAAGTCATGAACAGTCTCAAGTTTTTTTCCAGATATCTTGATGTTGCTTACGGAGGCAGTGGTAAGGATTTTTTTTCTTGTGTTGAGATGTAATCCATACCGAACGCTGTACTACTTAAATTTCTGTAGCAGGTGCTTCAACTCTTCCTCACGTTCAGAATGCAAGATTATGACATACGTATAATGAAGGTTATTGATGAGTCTTCTTCCAATCCTAATGCCACATTGGTCTTCACAGAATCCACCTTCTTCAATAATTTTCTCAGCATACAAATTAAATTGGTATGAAGAAAGGATACAGCCCTTACACATATTTTTTGTTTGTTTGTTTTAAACCATGCACTGTTCCCTTGATCTGTTTGCACAACAGCTTCTTGGTTTAGGTATAAGTTTCACTCAAGGATAATTAAGTGCTCTGGGATTTATTTTTCTAAATATTAGCAATAATGTCTTATGATTTGCTTAGTCATTAAAATATAATTACACATTCTTCTGATATTCTTTGCTTTGTGCCAGAACCCATCTAAGATCAGAAATTATGTCCCTGGTGCTATGTCCTCTCCTAAACAACACCTGGAAGGTCCCCATTTATGTAATGTTACAACCATTTTTTTTACTGATTTTCAGCAGTATTCACTTGCATATTATAATAATGATACTATTAGATAATTTCCTCATTCTACAACTTTTTTGGAATGGGAACAAGCTGTCCTCCTAATTTCCTATCATCTTGTTGTTATGTGCCATTGAATCGTTTGTGACTCATAACATACTTATGTAAAACAGCCCTAAACCCTGCTCTATCCTGTGCCAATCGCATTGCCTCTGACACACCCATCCCGATTACCCAAGTCACTGAATCAATCCAGCTCATAGAGGGTCTTCCCCTTCTGCATTGTTCCTCCACCCTCCACAAAGCATGATGTCTCTCTCCTAGGACTTGTCTCTTCTTACAACATGTCCAAAATATGTCAGACGAAGCCCCAGAATCCTTGCCTCCAAAGAGTAGCCTGGTTTAAGCCTCTCCGGAATTAATCTGTGTTTTCTTGGCAGTCCAGTATACACTCAATACTCTTCTCCAGCACCACAGCTCAAAGGCATCAATTCTCCTTCTATCCGTCCTACTCATTTTCCAACACTCTGATGCATAACAAGTGATTGCAAAGACCATGGCCTGTATCAGGAGCACCTTAGTCCCCAGAGAGACACTGTTCTCTTGAGTACTTTAGAGAGGTCCCTAACAGCAGACTTTCCCATCACGATACACTTTTTGATTTTCTGGCTGCTGGTGCCAAGAGTGTTGACCGTGGAGCCGAGCAAACTGAAGCTGTGAACAATCTCAATCTCTTTGCCGTCCATCCTGATGCAACCAATTGGTCCAGTGGTGAGAATCTTTGTCCTCTTGACATTGAGCCTCAGTCCATATTCAAGGCTGCAGTCCTTCACCCTCTGCAGTAAATGCATGCGGTCCTCCTCAGTTTCAGCAAGCAGGGTTGTGTCATCTGCATAACGCAGATGGTTAATAGATCTTCCACCAATCCTGACACCACACTTCTCCTCATAGAGCCCAGCCTCTCGGATTATCTGCTCTGCATACAGGTTAAAAAGGTATTGAGATAGGACACATCCCTGGTGTACACCCTTCCCAATTTTGAACCATGTGGTGTTACACTGCTCTGTTCTGATGACTGACTCTTGGTCCAAGTATAGGTTTCACATTAGCACAATTAAATGTTCTGGGATTCCCATTCTTCTCAGAGTCAGCCACACTTTGTTATGATCCTCACAGTCAAACACCTTTGCATAATTGATGAAATACAGATATACATACTTCTGGTATTCCCTGCTTTCAGCTAAGATCCATCTAACATCAGCTACAATATCCGTAGTACCACGACCCCTTCTAAACCCAGCCTGGACTTCCGGCAGTTCTCTGCTGATGTACTGTTCCAGTCATTTTTGGATAATCTTCAGTAGAAACTTGCTTGCATGTGAAATCAATGATATTATTCTGTAGTTTCCACTCTCAGTTGAGTCACCCTTATTTGGAATGGGGACAAATATAGATCTCTTCCAGTCAGTTGGCCAAGTGGTTGTTCTCCAGATTTCTTGGCACAACTTGGTGAGCACATCCACGGCAGCATCTGTTAGCTGAAATATGTCAAACGGTATACCATCTGTTCCTGGGGCCTTATTTTTTGCTATTTCCTTCAAAGCAGCTTGAACTTCTTCTTTCATCACCATGGGCTCTTGCTCAAATGTTGTTTCATTAAATTCTTCTGTATCTGCCAATTCCTTTCTATACAATGACTGAGTATATTCCTTCCATCTTCTTTTAATACTTCCTGGATCATTTAATATTCTGCCAAAATCATCCTTGATTATAGCAACTCTGGGTTTGAATCTGTTCTTCAGTTCCTGGAGCTTAAGAAATGCTGAATGAGTTCGGCCCTTTTGATTTTCTAACTCTAGCTCCTCACACATTTCATTGTAATATCTTGCTTTGTCATTCCGAGCTGCCTTTTGGAATCTTCTGTTCAGCTCTTTAGTGTCTTGAATTCTTCTTTGTACTTTGGCTTCTCTATGCTCTAGTGTAATCTTCAGAGTTTTTTCTGACATCCATTTTGGTCTTTTCTTCCTCTTCTTTCTTTGTAATGGACGTTTGCGTTCTTCCAGGATGATACATTTGACATCTTCCCACAACTCATCTGGTCTTCACTCATTAGTGTTCAAGGCCTCAAACCTGTTCCTGAGATAATTCTGAAATCCATTAGGGGTGAAATCAAAGTCATATTTTGGCTCCTGTGGATTCAGTTTAATTTTCCTCAGCTTCAGCTTGAACTTGCATATGAGTAGTTGGTGGTGTGTTACACATCAGCTCCTGGCCTAGGTTTTACAGCTGATATTGAGCTTCTCCAGTGGTTTTTTTCCACAGATATAATCGATCTGATTCCTATGCATCCTATCATAGACTGATTAATATATCCAAGGCTGTATCTTTCATTTGAGACATGTTAATTCATATCCCATGTGTCCCTAGGGTTTTACTTTTTGCCATTTCTTTTTTTTTTTTTTTTACTTTAGCTTGAACTTCTTTCATCATTACCATTGACTCTTGGTCTTATGGTACTTGCTGAAATATTTCACTGTTAGCCAATTCATTTTGGTTCAGTGACTCTGTGTAGTCTCTCCATCTTCTTTTGATATTTTCTGTTATCATTTAAGATTTTGTCCATATAATCCCTAATTATGACAACTCAAGGCTTGAATTTGTTTCTTAGGTCTTGCCGCTAGAAAATTACTGAGTGGTTCTTCACTTTTCTAATTCTAAGTCTCTACACATTCCATCACTGTAGTTTACTTTGTCTTCTTGAACTGCTTTTGGAATCTTCTGCTCCACTTTTATTTCCATGTTTTTTCCCCTTTCCTAGACATTCTAATACAATTTTCAAGGTCTTTTCTGACAATTTTTTTCTTTCTCTTTTGTAATTTTTTAGTGACCTTTTGTGCTCTTCATGGATAATATCCTCAATGTCATCCTATAAATCATCTGGTCTTCAATCATTGGTGTTCAATGTTTAAAATCTATTATTAAAATATTTTTAAATTCAAATATAATAGACTCAACATAATATCTTGGTTCTTGTGGACTTGTTTTAATTTTTGATAGCTTCAATTTGAATTTTCTGGTGAGTTATCTGATAAAGAATTTCACCGTCAACCCAAAGGTACATGGTTTGAATTCATCAGCTGCTCTGTTGAAGAAAAATGGGCAATCTGCTCATCTATGATTTGCTGTCTCTGAAAATACACGCAAAGGTCACAACACCTACAATTCAGACTTAAAAGAACACTGATTGTGTAACACCTTTTGAGTCAGGCAACCATTGGAAAGATTTGCAATTGAATCCACTAACTGTTCTGTAGGGGGGGAAAATGATCAGTTTTTTTATGGCTTTATTCAAATGCACCTTAATCTTTAAACTGACATCTGTGTTCTCTAATACTTTGGAGATGCCTCAAAGGCAGATTTTCCTAATGCACTACATTTTTGGATATCCTATCTGATGATGCCAATGATGTTGATTGTAATTACCAATTTTTATCTCTTCTCCATTTATCATTATTTTGTGTATTGGTGTGGTGATTAGAATTTTTTTCCCTTAATGTTGAGATGTAACCTATATTGAAAGCTGTAGTCTTTAATCCAATGTAGCAATTATTTCAAGTACTCTTTGTTGTTTCTATGCACCATGGAGTGGCCTACAACTCATCATTACCCTATGTAAAATAGCCCTAAACTATGCCCTATCCTGAGCCAAATTCTTTATCTCTTACAGACCCAATCCTACGTCTCAAGGCATTAAGTCAGTTAATCTCATCCTGGGTCTTTCTCTCCTGCTCTGTCCCTATGCCCCTTTAAACATGATGTTCTTCTCCAACAAACGGCCTCTCTTGCCCATGTGCCCAAAGTATGTGAGATGGAGCTTCAAAACCTTTGCCTCCAGGGAGAAACTTGGTTTAACTTTCTCCAAGAAATCTGTTTGTTCTCCTAGCAGTCCACATTAAGTTCAAAACACTTTTCCAGCACCACAACTCAAAGGTATTAGTTATTTTTCCATCATCCTTAGTTATTGTTTAGCTCTTTGACACATAGTATGTAATAGCAAGGACCATGGTCTGGATCAGACACACCTTAATCCCCAGACTGATATTGTTGCTCTTTAGTACTCTCAAGAAGTCCCTGACAGCAGATTTTCCCCAATATAATTCATCTTTTGATTCTCTGATTGCTGGTGCCAACAGTGTCTCCATCTGTCATGAAGCTGTCATTTGGCCCACTGGAGAGAACATTTGTCTTGCTGATGTTGAGCTTCTTGAATACTTCTTAGCCACTAATAATTGACATGTACAATGTAAGAAGTATTAATTTAGGAAAATTGAACATTGTTAAAAGAGAAATGAAATGTATAAATAGTGATATAGTAGGCATTGGTGAACTGAGATGGATTGGCATGGGCCATTTTTAATCAGTCATATGATGTACCATGCCAGGAATGAAAAAAGTGAGGATAATGGGGTCACATTCATAGTAAAAGCAGGTTATTTCTAGGTACATACTGCAATTTAATATTGTGAGTGACAGGATAATAATCAAACCCATGCAAGGAAAATTTGTTAATACTACTGTTATTCAAATATATATCACAACAACTAGATCTAAATAGGAGGAAATAGAAGATTCCCTTCAACATTTATAGCCTGAAATTGATCAAACATGCAACCAAGATCTATTAATAATAATTGGTGACTGAAATTCAACAAAATTCAAGAACAAGAAAGAAAATAAGTGGTTGGAGCCATAGACTTGATGACAGAAATTGGGCTGGAGATAGAACAAAAGAATACTGTACAGTCAATTATTATTAATTGCAAATACCTGTTATAAAAAGAACAAAACCACATAAACAGCAACTATAAAGGTGGATCTTTTAGGATAGAATGCACAGGAATCAGACTGATTACATCTTTGGAAAGAATATATGGATAAGCTCAATTTTACTTGTGAAAACTAGGGCAGGTACTGGTCATGGAACTGACCATCAACTAAAAAGAGTAAGTATAAATTAAAGTTAAAGAAAATTAAATCCACAAGAACCAAAATATGACCTTAAGTCTAACCCACCTGAATTTTAAAACCATCTCAAGAACAGGTTTGAGGCTTTGAACATTAATTAATGAAGACCAAATGAGCTGTGGACAGATATCAAGAATGTCATCTATGAAGATTCAAAAGGTCATTACAAAGACAGAGGAGGAAGCAAAGACCAAGATAAATGGCAGGTGAGATGCTTAATGTTGTGCTAGAATGCTGAGAAGCTGAAGTACAGGGGAGAAAAATCATTAAGTTAAGGAAACAAACAGAAGGTTTCAAAGAATACTTAGGGAAGACACAGTAAAATATTATAACAAAATATGCAGAGAGCTGGAGTTAAAAAAATCAAAAGGTATGAACTTGCTCAGCATTTATTAAACTGAAGAAACAGAAGAACAAATTCAAGCCTTGAGTTGCAATTCCAATTAAAGACAGCATGGGCAGAATACAGAAGGATCCAATTGGCCCGTTGTAAGAATTTTGTTTTCTTGATGTTGAGATGCAATCCATATTGAAGACTGCAGGCTTTGGGTGAAGGTCAAGGAGAACCAAAAATGTTCTCCTCAGTTTTGGTGAACAAGGTTGCCTCATGGTTTTTGGAGAAGAGATTGAGGTGGTTAAGAATTTCCTTTTTCTTGGATCCACAATCAACAAGTATTGGAATAAGCAGTCAGAAAATCAAAAGGTGAGTTACCTTAGAAAGTCTGCTATCAGAGACCACTCCAGAGTGCTAAAGAGCAAAGATATTAAAAACCAATGTGTGCGTGATCCAAGCCATGGTTTCCACAATTATGTGCTATTCATTTGAGAGCTGTAGAATGATGAAGGATGATAGAAGAATTGATGCCTTGAGTTGTGACGCTGAAGAGAATATTGAATGTACTATAGATTGGCAACAGTATAAATAGGTCTTCCCTTGAGAGCATGAAACCAGGTTGCTCATTGGAGACAACAATTTTGAAGCTCAGTTTCACATACTCTGAGCAGGTTACAAGGGGAGATCAGTCCTTAGAGAAGGATATCACACTTGGAAGACTGGAGAGTCAGCACAGGAGAGGAAGATCTTGGATATGATGGTGTGAGAAGAGCAGATTGAATGTGAGGGTGGTCAAGTCTTACTTTCACAGGGGAATTGTTCCCATCAATAATATTCATAGTACTAAACAAATAGCTACACAGTCAGTAGCCTCATATGCTACTTCACCTATTTTTATGAATCATTGGACCTAATGTTTATTGCAGCTTGACTCAGATATTACTCACAGATGTAGTGTTTACTAGGGAAATGGGCTGTGAGGGTGAGTTGTGGTGTGACAGAGTATCACAATGTGATTCTATGTCTAGTCTAGCAGTCCCAAACCAGATTAACAAAGCACAGTTCCTCAGTTAGTTCAGAAGGCTTCTAGGTCAACAAATGAAAGCCTAGGTTCAGTTCAGCAGCACAAGTAAACCTCTGGTTTTATCAATTAGTCCAGCAAACTAGACCTCAGAGCAGTTAAAAGTTGGATTTTCATCCAATCCTCTAGCAAGCAAAATCTTTGCCACAGTCTCTTTACAACAGTGCCACAGTCTCTTCACCTTCTCTCCACCACCATCTCTCACAATGTTTTCACAGTTTCTCCATCACTATCTCTCACAGTATTAAAAGCATTCTCTTATATTGACCTCACATATGTTTATGATTTGCTGACCATGTGTTTGCAGTTAAGGTAGCTGGAGACCATGACCCCTCCAATAGAGGCTAATGCAATGGGTTGAAAATATTAGAAAAAAAAAAACAATTTTCTAGAAATGGCTGAAAAAAGTCATTTTGTCAAGGCTTCTGACACCCTAGATGGACTGACACAATGACTGTGGCAATGGAGTCAGGTTTATACGAGACATTGATATTAACTCTAGATAGGGCAATGTTCAGAGCTATTGTTCATAAGTTGCTATGAGTTGTAGTTGAATTGATGGCAAGTAACAACAATAACTCCTCACTTGCAGCAAGCAAGATTGTGTCATCTGCATACCAGGGGTTATTAAGGAGTCTGCCCCCAATTCTGATGTCACATTATTCTTAATATAGTCCAACTTTTCAAAAGACTTGTTCACTGTACAGATTAAATAGGTATGGAAAAAGGATATAATTCTGATGCACACTTTCTTAATTTCAGATCATACAATTTGCTCTTACTCTGCTTGAATAACATTTTCTTGATCTTTCTATAAGCAAAAATAAGTGTTCTGGGATTCTAGTTCTTCTCAGTGTTAGCCATAATTTGTTATGATACACAGTCAAGTAATTTGCATAGTCAATAAAGCATAAATAGATATCCTCTTAGTATTCTTTTGTCTCATCCAAGATCTATATGAAAAAAAGCAATGATATCCTTCCTGTCATGGCTTTTTCTAAATCCAGCCTATATATCTTACAGTTCCTTATTGATGCACTCTTCTACCTGTTTTTAATAATCTACAGCAAGATTTTCCATGAAAATGATATTAATGATTGTGTTTGATAATTTCCCTATTCTGTTAGTTCATTTTTTTTTAAATAGGAACAAATATGGATTTCTTCTTGTCATTTGTCTAGATAGATGTCCTAATTTCCTGGCATAGCTTAGATGGCACACTGAGAGCTGTACCTGTTTGCCAAAACATGTTAAATATAACGCCATTAAATTAAGCTACCAAAGTTGTTTTTTAATTTCATTTTATTATTTTTGTGTGTGTACCATCAAATTGGATCTGACTAGTTCAGGAGGAGATTGTCCCTCCTTCTCCAGCAGAGCATCTGGTGGATTGAACCTGCACACCTCTGGGATTGCAGTGCAGCTTCCTGCCTCTATGCCACCAGAGCTCTCACAGCTACCAAAGTTATCACTCCAGATTTAAGGCACAATTATGTTAAAAGAAAATTAAAAAGTCCAGTAGTGATTTTTCAACTTCTTCAGATTTTTCTTTAATGTTTTATAATTTTGTTCAATTGATGATGTCTACTCTGTGGGTTGAGATCATTCAATTATGTTAGATCTGACATGGAAGATATGATCTCTATGGAGAGATTTACATGGAGTCTACTCTGTGGGTTGAGAAAATAGACCCTGGGTGGTATGAATTTTTCCTTAATACACACTGATCTGTCACATTCCAGTGGGATTGGATTTAACAGAGGGAATATGACAACATCCAGTGATTCTGATCTAGTGTTTTCAGTTCTCTGTAATAGTCTTGTCTCAATTTTCAAATAATAAAACAAGTATTATTTCATGAAAAATCTGCATTCAGATTTGTAGTCTGGGGGGGATCTCTTTTATCACTCATGGTTTTCATAGTACCTTGATTGACTATAATGATTCCAATGCAGATTAACACTTTCCATTTATTTTAATCTTTTTCTCTTTTCTAAAAATTAAATCAAGTACCATAGAGTCATCACCTATGGTTTTGTGGATTTTCCCCCTTCTTTTTGTATTAAACACATAACAAGAGTCTGTTCACACATTTCATAAAGGCTTTATTTAGATTTTAATGAGGCTCAGGATGTTAAAATGATTATAAGGTTTTCCCCCCATTTTCTTGTCAGTTAATCTTAAATTGCCCTCAGAACAAGCAAACCACCATTTATTTCATATTGTTTCATAGTGATTGATCTACTGCCCTTGAACTTTGCACTTCCAATTGCTGGATAAGACTTCTGGCTACCCATCAGTCTTAAAATCATGATCTATGGACAAGTCATTGGTTCAGCTGAAATTACAAATCTCACTACAGCCAACCCCTAATCACTCCCAAATTTGCCAGGATTTCTAGAATGCTGATAATGAGGAAACAATAAAACAACAAGTATTCTCAAAAAACATTCTGTAGAGTGTATTATAATACTTAATTGTTTATTTAACTTTTCTTAAAGGGTAATTACTAGCTAGGGTTTACAGAGCTTGTATTTTTGAAGTAGAAAGGAATAGTCAACAAAATCACAGCGAAGTCAAGAGTTAAGGTCAGCAAAGTATTATAATTTTCTTATCAATATCAACATTTGAATTTGCATTCAATCTCTATGTGTACTAAAAATAAAATCTTATTGCTATTTCACAGAAATGTTTAAATATAATTTTATTTCATTACTTCACTATCACTCTGATACAATTTTTGACCTATAGAAGAAGTTCAATAATAAATTTTTCCAAAACACAGTCATATTTAATTAAAAAAAGAAAACAAAATGCAAAGGTTAGGAAAATCTCCTTTCTTTTATGTAGCTTTATTCCTTCAGCTTTTCCATTGCTCTTCTTTTTATCAAAATTAAGATACTTATGTTATTAAAATGGAAAGTTTTTATGAAAAATAGTGCATTATATAGTAACTAATGCTTTTTCAGTTCATTTAAAATAATTTTTGTTTCTCTATATCTTAGTGCCAAGGTACTAACACAGTAGAGAATATAATTTAACACAAAGTCTTAGAACAGTTATCTAAACATTTCCTCCTTATAAGTCTTTTTATCAAATGTTGGAGAAATTATTGTTATTTTTTCTCTCTTATTATGTGATTGATCCTCAGCTCCTGTTCCAAATAACAATCACTTTTCTCAGCTTGAGGAAAGAAACTCAAATATTAAGTTTTAAAAACTTTAATTATCAAATATCACCAAAATGTAATTAGTTGTATTTTTCTAGACCATGGGCATTTAGTTTTGTTACTGAGAAGAGTGGTAAAAACAATGAACAGGAATCTCAAACCAATGTTAGCTAATCCTTACAGACTCTCCATAAAGACACAGTTCAGCTATAATTATGGTTCTAGTTTCCTCCTGTATTATTTATAGCCTCTGGACCCACTGGAGGGTCAGGTATGTGTTGGCTTTAACTTAATGGCTTAATAGCAATGAGTTTTAATTTTTTTTTAATTTTATGATGTTAATAGATTTGGAAAATAATTTTTCTCAGTGCAATACATTCTAAGCTTTTTAAAAAAATGCATTCAAGTCAATAATATAATATTGTTTACTACTCATATTTCAACTATACAGTATTTTTGTTGTTGTTGTCATGTGCTGTTGAGTTACTTGTGACTCATAGTGACCCTATGTACAACAGCCCTGAACTCTGCTCTGTCCTCTGCCAATCACACTGTCTCTGATACACTCATCCTGATTACTCAGTCACTGAATCAATCCTCCTCATAGAGAGCCTTCCCATTCTGTGCTGTCCTTCCAGCTTCCTAAGCATGATGCCCCTCTCCAAGAACTGGTCCCTCCTTACAACATGTCCAAAGTATGTCAGACGAATCCTCAGAATCCTTGCCTCCAAGGACCAGTCTGGTTTGACCATCTCCAGGATGAATATTTTTGTTTTCCTAGTAGTTCATTGTACCCTCAATACTCTTCTCCAACACCACAGCTCAAAGACATCAATTCTCCTTCTATCCTCCCTAGTCATTGTCCAACTCTCTGATGCATAACAAGTGATAGCAAAGACCATTGCCTGTATCAAACACACCTTAGTCTCCAGAGAGACACCATTGCTCTTCAGTACTTTGGAGAGTTCCCTAACAGCAGACATTCCCATCACAATGCATCTTTTAATATCCTGGCTACTGGTGCCAAAAAGTACAATCAAATGTAGGAGAATTTTTCTGCATTTATCTTTAAGCTTTGTATTGAGCATGTGATCTACATTAATATTAATTCTAACTCAACAAATTAAAATCACTTCTGTCCAGTTGTTACTGACATGTACGATACTCCTTTAGATTTCCAGGCCTATAAACTAAAATAAGAGAAGATTGCCCATCATTCCACTGAGTTTTTGCTATTCATTCAATGGACCAGTGATGTCCACTCTTCGGGTGAAGAGTACAACTCTTTACAGATTATGCCAACAGAGCTTTCTGAGCATTAATTGGTATCTCTTAAATGCCTGATGAATAAAAATGTTCTTAACCCTACAAGTCCCAGGCTTACAATCTTGCAAGGGGCGATTATAAAAATGTTGTTGTTGTTGTGTGCCGTCCGGTCGCTTGTGACTCATAGCGACCCTATGTAGAACAGCCCTAAACTCTGCTCTGTCCTGTGTCAATTGCACTGTCTCTGACACTACCATCCCGATTATCCCAGTCACTGAATCAATCCTCCTCACAGAGGGCCTTCCCTTCCTGCGCAGTCCCTCCAGCCTCCCAAGCATGATGTCCTCCTCTAAGGACCGGTGTCTGCTCACAACATGTCCAAAGTATGTTAGAAGGAGCCTTAGAATCCTTGCCTCCAAGGAGCCACCCAGTTTAACCCTTTC
>NW_006399897.1:423441-429202 GCF_000299155.1 Elephantulus edwardii | reverse complement strand
TGTCATCCCATACTTCCTTTTGAAATCTTCTATTCAACTCTTTAGTATCTTGAATTCTTCCTTGTGCTTTGGCTTCTCTGCACTCCAGTGCAATTTTCAGAGTATCTTCTGACATCCATTTTGGTCTTTTCTTCCTCTTCTGTCTTTGCAATGACCGTTTGCACTTTTCCTGGATGATACCCTTGGTATCCTCCCACAACTCATCTGCTCATTAGTGTCCAAGGCCTCCGACCTGTTCCTGAGATCTGTTCCTGAGATTTTTCTGAAATTCAGGTGGGATATACTCAAAGTTATATTTTGGTTGCCTTCGATTTGGTTTAATTTTCCTCAACTTTAGGTTGAACTTGCATATGAGTAGTTGGTGGTCTGTTCCACAATCAGCTCCTGGCCTAGTTTTCACAGCTGATATTGAACTTCTCCAGCGGTTCTTTCCACAAATGTAATCCATCTGATTCCTATGCGTACTATCAGGTGAAATCCAAGTATATAACCTGTGTTTATGTCTCTTAAAAAATATATTTTCTATGAATAAGTCATTGATTGTGATTATAAACATAGATAAATTAAAATAAAATTTTAAAAAATAGAAAAGAAGGAGAAGGGGAAAGATAAATGTTGAAATGATGCTAGGTACAAAAGCAGTAAGAGTTTAATTTAAAATTAAATAAATGTATCTGCATTAAAGCAAAACAAACAAAAATATGTTTAATGAGATGAAATTTAAGCTAAGTCTTAAAGACTCATGAGTCTTTTTAGGTGAAAATAATTTAAGGAAAGTGTGAATCTTTGATTGCAATGATTCACACTGCCTTTAGACAGCTTTAACTATATAATTTAAAATAGCCATTTTCCCTTTTTCCTTTTTGTTGTATGTAATGTTATGGTGATAAAATATATATGTACATATGAAAATTTAAACAAATACTGTTTCTTAATATGTGCAAGTAATATCTAACATCTATCTCAATTAGTGCATTAATACTTCAGAGTTCTGTTTTTTATTGTTATTTGATGTATTTAGTGTTATAAATGGTGAATAATTTTATCAGCCTTTAAGTATACAGAGAAAGATGCTCTGAGCACTGACACAAGGTTTTCAGATTAACTGCTGCGTGCTGAGGTTGTGATTATATGTAATGGCTAAGCCTCTATGGCTGCTTTGTCTGCTCAATGAAACAGCTATAATAATAGCTACTTTTTTGTGTTTTATTAAGTATTATTAACAAGTATGTTCCATTACTTCATCAAATAACACTACAAATATTCATAACATCATCACCTTTAATATCATCTTTACTATCAGTACTAATTTCATTATGATCTACTAAAAATTAAATTTTGGGCTAATGTCAAGGAACTGAGGAAAATATTTTTAAAATCAACAGAATGAACCTAATATTTTACTTTCTTAGTAAATCAGTCATAATAAGTGAGAACGTACTGCTCATTTTATTTTCATCAAGAAATTTTCTTTTCTTTATGTAATGAGAAAGTGTTTGTGTAAGGTTACTCATTTTATTTAAAATATATTTATTTTCCTTTATTTTTTCTCAATGTGCCCTTGGCTCTGCTAGAAAAAGTTAGTCAACCTCCTCGCATGCATCTGTGAAAACCCCCTAGAAGTTCAACTGTGAGTAAACTCTGACTCAAAGACAATGAATTGAGGTATGTTGTTATATACTTATTTTTTACATAACTAGTGAATAAAACCACCAATGTTTTTGTAAGTTTTTTATTGATGTCATAGTATTTATTAAATATAGATTCATTTTCAAGATGTTACCAAATAAGGTGGCTAACTCATACTGGAGATTACCCTCTGGGCTGCTGCTAGATTTGAATAGCGAGGTTTGATGTTTGGGTTTGCACTGTAGCTCCCAACACCTCTACAGAGCTTTATATTATTTCTAGGTACAGGTTATTTCTATTTCTTTTAAAGAAAAAAAATAAAAAGAAATAATCGCTTTGCTTTGTAAATGACCATTATGCCTTCTTTTTAACTATCACTCAAAAATATAAAATGAAAACACATAGGCTGTTGCCAAAATTATTTGGAAGATAATATTGTTTTGGGTGAAAGAATAGGGAACTTGGTACAAGAAGACATATCTCCATATCTGTGTGGCTTTAAATGTGGTATCTCGAATCAGTCACTGAAGTTCTTAGAAACTTTTTTTCATTGAAATTTAAATGATAGCATCACCATCTCTGTTTGCTGCAAGAATAAATTAACATGAAATGCTTTCCTGGTCACTCTTTGTCTTTCATCATCACATGCAGGACAATATTCTTAATTAATACATAGTTACAATTTAAACTTAAGAAAACATACATATTCCCCAGAAAATGGAAATAAGCTTTTCTTCATTTTCAGAAATAATATCTAATTCAGTCTATGTTAAATGTCTATATCAAAAGCTACTGTTTATTAAAAGCATAATAATAAGTGTCAGAGATAAAGCGAGAGAGAAATAGAATGCAAGAGCTTTTCTAGTTATTTAATGACATTTATTTTCCAATGGCATCTTGTATTTGTCATTAAATATACTTGAAATCAAACCGTATGGCCCTTTCTTATTAGCTTTTCTTTGTCTTGAGGACTGCAGTACAGTTAGGAATGAGAGTTCACCGTTGTTCTCAGGATTCTTTGACAGTGAGAGCGTCTTTCATCTTCCCTCCCATCTGCAGTGTTTCACCTTCCACCTTCTCAGGCACTGTGTAATTATCATGTCCTCGGACTACTTTTCTTTTCTCCATCAGCTTTGACAAGAAGATGGATCCTCTAGCTACAGAGTACATGTCATTGTTCATGAAGCACTTGCCCAACAGGAACTTAAATATTAATTGTGAAAAAGCGGCATGGGGTAAGGATCTTTGATGAACTAAAATTACTGTTGTGCTATGATGTGAAGGGCCTTTAATTTTGCCATCTGGGTCTAATTGACAGAGAATGACTAAGAATTGTAGCTTGGAGAACTGGTGAACTTTGTATGTGGACAATTAACTAGAGAAAGAACAAGCCCATTTGGAAAATTGTGGGTATCGCTGAAAGCATGGTGTCTGCCTACCTTCAGAATATGCAGCCAATTTTCTATCAACGAGACACATTTCTTGCACTAAACAGTAGTTTGGACTATAGTCAAGATTATTTTCAGAGCATTTGGGTCTAAATAAAGATTTCAGTATCCTATAGAAATCATGTCCCTTGTCATCTGATCCCTCAGTGTTTTCCTTGTCACTTTATTTCCCTAACACTTCCTATTGCAACAAAGAAATCATTTTGCCAGATCTCTGACAGGGATACAGATATTTCATGCTTGTGATTTAGTAGTTATTCATCTTTGGCAGAAGATGGAGAAAACTCATCATAAGTATTTGTATTTTATATTAAAATTTACTTTGAGGGCATTCACAAAATCAACTTTGACTTTCAAAAAAAATGGGAAAGAATAAACTAAGAGATGGAGTGAAACAATAAATTTAACAGAACAAATTAAAATAGAATTATTAACTCTGTTATTTTGAATCATTAATTTAGTTATTAATTGCATTTCTTTTAAACTGAGATTCTGTTTTCCTTGCAAATGATCTTACTAAATAATAAGGGCCAAGTGTCCTGCCACTGTTGTTATTTTTTTATTATATTTTACAGTTATCATGGAAGAATTATTATTTAAACTGATTTCTCTCATTGACAAAACAATGATAGTTTTATTTGAAGCCATTAGCTTTATAAAAGTGAAGTATATATTAGTAAAAGGTAAAAGATTTTTGCAATCTGAAGAGAAACAAGAGTTTTGAAGCATATATTAGAAAACTAATAATTATATTATTTTAATATGATATAAAAGAATTACATTTGAAATATACACTTTCTTTTCGGTCCTTACTATTTAAACAAAAACATCTGTTGTTGTTGTTAGCTGCCATTGGGTCGAGTATGACTCGTAGCGACCCTACGAACAGAAGATCTGAAACCAGTCCTGTTCTGCAGCATCCTCACTTCCTGACACACAAGAGCCCATTACAACGGTCACTTTGTCAGTCCATCTGGTTGAGGGTCTTCCTCTACTTTACTGACCCTCCATCCTTCTCAACATCATGTCCCGCTCCAAGGAACAGCACCTCTTAGCAATATGTCCAAAGTATGTGAGGCAAAGCCTCATCTTTCTTGCCTCCAATGGAAAGCATTCTGGCTGCTCCCTCACCAAGAGGTTTTCTTGGCCATCGGTGTACTGTTCAGTCCTCCTCTTCAATCCCACAGTTCAAAGGCATCAATTCTTTTTCTGTCATCCTTATTCAATGTTCAGTTCTCTGACACATAGCTAGTAATCAGAAAGACAATGGCCTGGATCAAATGCACCTTAGTCCTCAAACTGACATCACTACTTCTCAATAATTTGGAAATGTCCCTAACTGCGGATATTCCCATTGCAATGTGTCTCCTTATTTCTTGACTGTTCAAATCCAAGGGTGTTAATTGTGGATCAAAGCAAGATGAAATTATATATTAGAAATTTAGTGCTGGTGGATTTTATATCATATACAAGGTAATTTTTTCCCTTTTTTACTTTAAGTTGATATTAATGAAAGTTTACAGAGACTTTGGATTTCCATTCATTCATTGTTGCACTTTTCTCCCTGTCCACCTCTCTCTCACAATTCGCTTTTCTTTTTGAAAAGTAAAAGTATTCTAGTTATTCAATCCCTCTCCTCAAGTCCACTCCACTATGCTACCTTCATTCTGAACTTGTGTCATAACAATAATATAGTTGTATATCCCTTTTAAACAGTTCTCTCCCTCATCTGTTGTTTCAATGCATTATACATTATTCATCCCCTCTTTCTCAGTCTCCCTGCAACCTGCATGTCATTCCCTTTATAACAGTGGCATTATGCCATATTTGTCTTTTTGTGACTGAGATATTTCACTCAGCATAATGTCCCCCAGGGTCACACATTTTGTGTAATATTTCATGAGTTCTTTGTTTCTCAACGTTGCATAGTATTTCATTATATGAATATACCAGAGCTTCTCTAGCCATTTGTTTGTTGATAGGCACTTGGGTTATATCCAACATTTTGCTATTGTGAACAAAGCTAAAATAAACATAGGTGTGCATGTATCATCTTGGGTGGCCATTATGGTTTCTTTAGAGTATATTCCCAGTAGTGGATCTGCTGGGTCAAATGGTATTTCTATTTTATTATTTTAGCATTTAAAAAGTAATTTCTAAATAATATAACTTTATTATCTCTTTTAAAAATAAAAGAGCTCAGTTGCAGAAAAAAAACTGCTTTTTCTTTTTCAGATCTTCTGTTCATAGGGTCGCTATGAGCTGTTCAATGGCATCTAACAGCAACAACAACATTATATCTACCTTCACAGTCTACTATCCTGTTTCCTTGTAACATTGAACCTTTATGAAAAAGCAGAAAGAATTATAAAAGTAAGGCCTCACAACATTAATTATCTCATCAAGATTCAGAGCAAATTGTGGACTCAATTAATTCCAGAGAAAGATATAAAAACTCTCTAAGTCATTTACAAAAGAAAAATTATGGTATAAGACCACTAAAAGAAAAAGCTAAGAAGTTTGTTATACCCAGAACCAGCTTTAGAAAGTCAACAGATAGGAAGCAAGAGAAAGAGGAGTGAAAAGAAAACAAATTTTGCAAAGTACATAAAAATAAGAGGCCAGCTATCTAAATAGGTCTCTCTCTCTCTCTCTCTCTCTCTCTCTCTCTCTCTCTCTCTCTC
>NW_006399897.1:415737-423341 GCF_000299155.1 Elephantulus edwardii | reverse complement strand
AGCTTTGGTGGCTTAGTAATAAGAAATTGATCTGTCAATCTAAATATAAGCATTTGATAACACCAGTTGTTCTAAGGTGAAGATGGTAAATCTCCACCAGTTCAATTTATAGCCTCTAAAATCCTGCTGGAGGGTCCGATATATTTATATATATTATAGGAGGGTTAGTGACAATGAACAGCACAAACAATCTAAGTGTTTTTGTTTTTAGGTTCTATTGAATAGACCATGACTTGAAGTGACCCTATGAACAAAAGATCTGAACCCTGCTCTTATCCTCCATCATCCTCTCACTTCCTGACACACGAAAGCCCATTGGTTGCAGTCATCATGTCAATCCACCTAGTTGAGTGTCTTCCTCTCCTTTGCCAACATTCCACACTTTCCAGCAGCATGTCCTTTTCCAAGGAATGACACCTCTTAGAAACATGTCCAAAGTATGTTAGGTGAACTCTCATCATCGTTGCCTCCAAGGAGCACTCTGGTTGCACCCTTTCCAAGACATATCTGTTCTCTTGGCCTCCATGGCATGTACAGTGTTCTCCTACACTACAGCTCAAAAGCATCAATTCTTCTTCTGTCATCCTTATTCACTGTCCAGCTCTCAGATGCATGGCAAGTGATCAGAGAGACTATGGCCTGAATAAGATGCACCTCAAACTGACATCATTGCTCCTCAATAATTTGGAGAAGTCCCTAACTGCAGACTTTCCCAGTGCAATGTGTCCCCTTATTTCCTGACTGCTGTTACCAAAGGTGTTAATTGTGGATCCAAGCAAGCTGAAGCTTTTGAGAGTTTCAATCTCCTCTCCATCCATCATGATGCTGACAGTCCAACATCGTTAAGGATCTTTGTTTTCCTGACATTGAAATGCTATTCATCCCGAAGGCTGGAATCCTTGATCTTCTTCAACAAGTGCTTCAAGTCCTCCTCATTTTCAGCAAGCAAGTTTCTGTCATATGCATAATGCAGGTTATTAATGAGTCTTTCTTCCATACTGATTCCACACTCATTGAGTCCAGCTTCTTGGATAATTTGCTTAGGATACAGATTGAATAGGTATGGAGAGAGAATACAACTCGGGCACACTCCCTTCCCAATTCCAAACCATGCAATGCTCCCCTGCTCTGTTTACACAACAGCATCCTGGTCCACGTATAGGTTCTTCAAGAGCACAATCGAGGGCCGTGGTATTCCCATTCTTCTGGTAGTCTAGTATTCCTTACTTTCAGCCAGGATGCATCTGATATCAGCAATTATATTCCTGGTGTCACAGCCTCTTCTTATTCCTGCTTTAACTTCTGGAAGTTCCTTATCTGTGTACTGTTTCAGCCATTTTTGAATGATCTTCAGCAGTATTTCAGTTGCAATTGATATCTGTGGTATTGTTTGATAATTTCCACATTCAGGTAGATCATCTTTCTTGGAAGTAGGAACAGTATGGACTTCTTCCAATCCATTGACAAGAAAGCTGTGTCCAAATTTACTGGCATAGACTGATGAGGGCATCGAAGTCTGCATCTGTTATTTGAAACAAATCAATTGTTATCCCATTGATTCCTGGAACCTTATTTTTTGCCGATGTCTTGAATGAAGATTCTACTTCCTACTTTATTACCACTGGCTCCTGTTTATATGGTACTTCCTGAAATGTTTCAGTGTCAATCATTTCTTTCTGGTACATTGACTCTGTGTATTTTCTCCATCCTTTTTTTATGCTTTCTGAGTCATTCAATATATTACCCATAGCATCTTTCAGTATTGAGACATGTGACTTAATTTGTTTTTATCACATGATGGGCTGCATAGAAATTGGGCTGACTACATTTGTGGAAGAAATACTTGGAGAAGCTAATATCAGCATTCAAAACTAGACCAGGGCAGACTGTAGGTCAGATCATCGATTGCTCATGTGCAAGTTCAAATTGACACTAAAGAAAATTTAAAAATGTCCATAGGAACCAAGACATGATCTTGAATCAATTCCACCTGAATTTCATGGTCATCTTAGGAATAGGTCTGAGGCACTGACCACCAATGTCCAGATGAACTGTAGGATATCAAGGATATTACCCATAAAAAACAAAAGGATGTCTCCAATATAAAAATAAAGAAACCAACCCCAGAAAAAAAATTCCATACCCAAAAAAGGAAGAAACAAAAAATGGAAATGGATGTCAGGAGATTTTAAAGTTTGCACTGGAGCATTGAGAAGACAAAACTAAAGGCAAACATGTCAAAATGAAATAATTGAACAAAATACAGATTACCTTGGGAAAATCTACTATCAGGGATCTCTCTAGAGTACTGAGGAACAACAGTGTCAGTCTCAAAACTAAGGTGCATCTGATACAAGTCATGGTCTTTGCAATTACTTGCTATGCATCAGAAAGTGGGACAATCACTAAGGATTATAGAAGAAGAATTGATGCCTTTGAGTTGTGGTGTAAGAGGAGAGTATTGAATAAACAATGGACTGCTAGGAGAACAAACAGGTCAATTCAGGAGAGAGTCCCTCTACATCCAGAGCAGAAGCAGATAAAGAGCTGGTAGTAGCCCAGGCTGAGGTGCCTCTACAGCCACACCAGCAACAAAAGTTTTGTTTTTTTCATTGCTGACTCACAGACTCACAGCTGTGGCATGAGAATAGAGTTTATAAGGGAAGTAAGTTGGAGAGTTGGGGAGGAAAAGAATATCACCCAAGCAAATCAGGTTTTAGCCTAGCAATCACAAGGCACAATTTCTCAATTAGTCCAGGCTCTGATTTCAGATCAGCAAGAAGCTTTTTCTTTTATATCAAAGACAAGAACAGTAAAACTTTTAACTCTGCCCTTTGTCTTAGGGATCCTTTGCTTACATCTTGCCACAGTTTTCCACAGCAATGCTATAGTCTCTCTACCACCATGAGCAGATTCTCATTATCAGGGTATCACTTTCAACAGGGTCTTGTTCCAGTCTCCCTCAGGTCTTGCTGCTAGAAACCTTTCTCCTCAGTATGGGAAGCAATATTTCTCTTATCCTAGTCCCACAGCTGTTGATGATTTATTTGCAAAACCATATGTCTGCAGTTAATGTAGCTGGAGACCAGGAGAGACTAGGATAATGGCTAAAAAAAAGTCAACTTTATCTGACACTGAACTTAATGTATTTTGAAAACAAGGGAGCTTTGGAGGCTTTGTGGGAAATAGTTGTGCTCCCAGCACAAAAGTTTGCAATTTGAATCCATCAACAGCTCTGACGGAGAAAGATGGGCAAATTCTAGTGAGCATTTCTACCTTTGAAAACCCTCTACATCAAATATGAGTCATTTAAGACTTTAGAGCACAAAATAACACCACCCACAGCACTAGAAAAAAGAAGAGTACACCACCCTTATTTACATCTAATATTTACATCTCTATTGTTCAGTGGTAAATTGAGGGGTTGGAGGAAATCAGAAAGTAAAACAAACAAAAATTACCTATAAAAAAGGGTTACATTCCTTCCAAAGATATTTTGAGATTTTAGAACTAATTTTTTTCTCTGCAACTTGTTGTTTTTAATTTTCACAGCAATAAATAATTCTTCCTTGAGTGAATTATTACTATTATGGTTAAAAAATAAATAATTTACCTAACGTTTCCTCACCAAGTCCAGATTGGTGTTCTCTTTAAAATAGACATCTTCCTTTATTCCCACCCCTTATTTTTTGTTTATAAAATGTTGTATTTGGAGCCTTAAAATAAGTCTCAACACCCTTGAGACCAGAAGAAGTCAGGGAATCAGAAAATATATTACATTGGGCAAGTCTACTATAAGGGTCCACTCTAAATTACTGAGGAGCAGTGCTGTTGGTTTGAAGACTAATTATTCAAGCATGGTCTTTTCAGTTACTCTCTGTGCATCTGAAAGCTGGACAATGCATAAAGATGACAGAAGAAGAATTAATGTCTTTGAGCTGTGGAGTTGGAGAAGAACACTTAATGTCCCATGGACTGCCAAAATATGTCTTAGATAAAATGTAGCCAGAATGCTTCTTATAGGTGAAGACGTCACAGCTTCATCTTACTTTGATTATACTTTGGGCATGTTGCTAGGAGAAATGTTCCTTGGAAAGGGACATCATGTTTGGAAGGTGAACCAGTGAAACACAGGAAGATCCTCAATGAGATGAACTGGCACAGTGCCTGCATAAAGGGGTTCAAATGTGTCAGAGATGGTGAGGATGTCACAGGATAGGACAAAGTTCAAATCTGTTGTCCATAGGATCACTATGAGTCATATTAGATAGCACCTAACAACAGCAACAACTACAAGATATAAAGGTTAAAAGATACCAGAAGAATTAGATTATACTTAGGATTGTAGATTTCATTATAAAGAAGAAAAATTGTAGAAGAAAAATATTTAAGTCCTATTTAAAATGTATTTTTAAAAGTATAAAATAAGAGTCTTTTCAGAAGGCCACATTACATATAGTTGAACAAAACTAGTTTTGTTAAGTGTGTTGGTAGCTAAAATTTTCTGATATTATACACCAAATTTAGTAATTTACATACACTTCTCATGTATATATGTGTGTGTGTAAAATCTATGGTTTTTTATACATTTTATAAATATTGTATTTCCATTCAGTTCTTGGGATGGTAGTCATATTAATTATTATAAGGAAAGTATACTCTCCCTTTGTTTACAGACTTGATCATGGTTTACATGTGTTGAAAATTAGAATTTCAAAGATATTTAAAAATATTTTTAAATTTATGGTTTGACAGAATTATGCCATCATGTATTTTCTTATCAGTTCAGGAAATGCAAATTAAACACTTGCGCAGAATCACACCACTTCAGACTGATGAAAACATCAGAGGTTGTTGAACTTTTCTCCTCTGTTGGACCAGTTAAAATGATCAAAATGAGCATGCCAGCATCACTTTATATTAATCTCAAGTATATAATTACAGGTATGTTTTAGAAGAAAGTGATGCTATTCTGTCCATTGGATTATGTTTCCAAATGCTTAAAAAAGTTGTTAGAATAAAAGCAGTACATAGAACTTGCAATGAGTGAATCTTTTTCAATCTCATTTTTCTGTGTTAAAAATCCCTTCAGTATATTTCTTGAGTCAAATGCTACTCCCTGTGTGATTTCTGTACACTACTATTAGCCAGTAATGAGATATTTTATACACTGATATCAGGCTTCTATTTCTCTTCACACCTGCCAAAACATCCTCTTTTAATAATACCTTAAAACAGGTCTTACCTTTTCTTTCTCTTATATAAATGTATTATTGTTCCTGTGTTTTATTAACATCACCAGGGCTGTCTCCTAGGTAAAAGATTAATTACTTGGCTGTGATTCACAGAAAAGGAGCTGCAACTAAATTACTGAGGGAATATATCAGAAAATCAGTTATTGTTTTGTCACAGCTAAAATTTTGTAAAGGAGAAATATGGAAATGTTCTTCAATATATTAGCAGACCTACATGTCAAGAATACTGTAAGCCTATTTTAGAATTTGACAGGTAACTGAAAGAGTACCAAAAGACCAATATCTGAAGCCCATTTAAGTCAGCTGACTTTATGTTCACGCCTCTGGTTTGGTGATTCTCTCTTTGTTGCTTGTTAATTAAATTTGCTTTAGCTATATTTCTGGGAACTCTCAACAACCGGTGGTTGCTTGGGGAGAATCAAAACCTCACTTCTAGTTAAAGTCATAATTGTGATCTGTAGTCTTTGCAGTTTATTTTTTTTACTTTACCAAAATTTCATTCTCAAAACTATGATTAGCTTTCTTGATTCTGCTCACTAGTGAGTTAAGTTGTGTGTTGTTGTTGTCATTGTGTTTTGTTGGTTTTGGGGGTTTTATTTTGGTTTGTTTTTAAGGGGTGGAGGCCAGGGGGCATTGGGAGACGTTTGATTTGAGGTACAGTAAAAACCATGAGAATTAACACTTAACAACATACGTTACTGGTTCAGTTTTCGTGGGTTTTCCACAATTGACAAGATGCAGGTTTACAACTTTTCTCTCATTTTTTATTAAGAATTCATGCTCATAAACATTTTAAAAAATATTTATTTTTGTTACACAGGATTGAAAAGAATAATTTTAGTTTTGTGTTTGACATAATTATTCAAGTTACATACAGATATATGCATATACTAATCAAACAAGCAAATAATAACCTCAAATTTGCTGCTATCAGAATCTGTTCCAATTAATAGAGACCCTAGCGGACAGAGGAAAACAACCTGGTGGGTTTCCAAGGGTGAGTGGAAACAAACTGCTTTACCCTTTTTTCTCACAAAGCAGCTAGTGAATTCAAATGACCAAATTTCTGGTTAACAGGCCCATTCTTTAACAACACTGTCTTCAGGACTCCTTATCCAAGTAAATGTTGTTGTTGTTGTTGTTATGTGCCGTCGAGTCACCTGCGACTCATAGCGACCGTATGTAAATATTTAAGTAAAATTAACTTTTATTTTTGCTTCTTGGAATTATCCTTAGCTATTACTTTGGACTGCTCTAATTTATTTAAATTTTTACTTTTAAAATATATTTCTTCTCATTTATTGATTTAATAATTAATACTATTTTCATGAATGAAGTCTAGAAAGACATTTTTGAACTTTTGTTTTTGAACATGATTCCCAATGATATTGAAGTATAGGTCTTAAACATAGAATACCAATGGATGGAACTTTAAAAGAATATTAGGAATAAGACTTATTCTTTCTACAATCTTTCCTTTTGTCTTTTTTATAAAAACACACACATATATTTCATACATACAGACAGACGTATAAAGTACCTCCCTCTTATTCAAGAGAGAGAACCATTAAGAAAACAACATTGGTGAAAAAATGAGGCAAATATTGGCAATGATGGTCATAGGAGGTGTGGCATCACAGTGTATCTAACTTCTGAGGAAATAACTGAGAATAAAGCACAACCTGAAGCAGTGTCCATGAGTTGGAGATCAGAAACATCTTTGCTCTCCCACCTTTTTACAAATTCTAACATTGTTCTCCTTATTATATTCTCCCTAATTCTCTGCTTGGTTAGATACTCTATTGTGTTGGATCCATGCAACAGATTGACCAAATTTCTGTTAAGTGGTTTAGTGAGGAAAAGGATACAGCTGAAGATAAGGATCAATAGCCTACAACTCATTATTAGAACAAGGAAGCATTCAAGCTGTGTCCCTTTGGTGTATAACAAATCTGTTAGCTTCTCTAGGTCATGCAGATATCTGTCTCTCATACAAACTTCTTTTTCTCTACCTCAGAGTACTCTTTCCATTCCTTTGACAACTGACTTCTTTCATCTTTCTCAGGACAACTTTTTCTGAGTTTCATCATGATAGCCTTTTTTGAATACACTATATATCATAATCATCTCTGTTTCAATGTCCTTTCAAGATTGTTACCTTTTCCAAGTTTGTCACTAAATTTCAGTGTTACAGCCCTTACGACATGTCATGGATTTTTAAGGAATTTCTTTACCTGCTTCTGTTTTTCCTCTTTTTAAGTCCCCTAGATCCTTCTGTTTCATGTTATGGTTTTTGTTTGTTGGTTTGTTTTTAACTCACGTAGAAACCTCTGTAAAGTTGGTTACTTA
>NW_006399897.1:402295-413630 GCF_000299155.1 Elephantulus edwardii | reverse complement strand
TTTCCTCAGCTTCAGCTTGAATTTGCATATAAGTAATTGGTGGTCTGTTCCACAATCAGCTCCAGGCCTAGTTTTCACAGCTGATATTGAGCTTCTCCACGGTTCCTTCCACAGATGGTTACTTATACATAACCTAAATAAGAAAATCTGTTTTCATAGTCTGTTATGTTTTGGATTGCTGACTAAAAAGGGAGTAATTTTAATACAGAAGCTACTTTGTAGAGGAAAGATGGACAGTAAGATTTGCCATCTCAAACCATGGTGAGGCATCATGATGAGTTGGAATCAACGCAATGACATTGAGTTGATTTCAATTATCTGCCCCCCTGTCTAAGTACAGGAAAACAAATGAAATGAATTAATTCCGTCTTTATAAGCTCATAGCCACTTCATTTAGGTAATAGACTATACCACATCACATTTTTGTAGTCTATTGGACAGTCCCTGCAAGGTCATAACTATCACATGACAGACTACATCCTAGAACCAGATAGAAAGTATCTCAACCATCTGTAGCCTACCCCAGTAAAGTCAATAAACATGAGCAAAAGCAAGAAATCTTCTAATGTAGAAAACTATGGTAAAGGTACCTTCTCAAGACTTATGACAAAAATTTCTTTTCAAAGAACCAAGTCAGTAGACCATATAAAGGAATTCTTTTCACCACATTTGAGTTCATGACTATGTTTCATGCAGAAAAAAATAAATAGCATTATCTCTGGGAGATAGTTTAGAATCATTTTTAAATAAACTAGTGACTTGATTGTAGAAAAGCATGACAACTAAGTGTTGCTAAAATTGTTCCCAATATTTCCTTTCATAATATTTACCATTCATTAATGTGATGTATTCTTTCTAATGCTACTTTATACTTTAAAATTTAAAGCTGTTTGAGAGGTAAACTATGTGGATTAGAAAATAAGAAAATGGAGGAAAGATTATAACATATGCCTATGTAACATTAAAGAACTCGAAATATACAAAATTGATAACAAGAACCTACGTAATTATAAAAAGAATACATAATTTTATCAAAATCTTGGGAAATGAAAATAGGTTGCAGAGGCTAATGAATGAATAACACTTTTGCTCTTACCACTTAGAGATAGAGCTAATTGCCTTATGGAAAAATTTAGAGCCAAATTTTAATTAGAAATCTGAAATAACCAGGGTTTTTATACATTCAATTTTAGAGCATTTTAGGATTTTATTTAATTTCTTTTTAAAATTAAATTCACTTTTCTCTTTGAAAATGCTTTAAGTAATTGGTGAAAGTAGTAATAAGCCTATTAAATTTTCAAATAGGCAAATTTTCAAATAATTTAATGTAAGCAAAGTATTCAGTAATTCAGGTAGGCAAATTTCATCCTTTCTGCCAAAAGCTATTGTGAATACAAGCAAAATAGTTCATTGAGCCTCGGTGATAAGCCCAGCTGCTAGCTGAAAAGACAATGATTCAAATCTGTCAACTGTTCAACAAGTGAAGAATAGAGCAGTCTGCATCTACAAGGATTTCTTTCTACTCAACCCTTGGAGACAGTTCTCTGTCCAAAAGGCCACCATGAGATGAACTGTGCTCAAGAACATGTTTTTTAAGTTAAAATTTAACTTCAAAAATAAGGCTTTAAATAAAAATACTAAGGTAGGCATATACTTTCTATAAGAGAATACTATTAGTTATATGGTAGAGATAATAATACAATTTTTTAAAAATGATCACAAAGAGAAAATACTCTGCCTTTTTCTCAAAAACAAGGGTTTTTAATAAGACCATTATGGGATACTATTTTGTAGATTTTTTTTTTGTTATGTGCCATCAAATTGGAGTTGTCTCGTAGTTGACCTTCCTTCAGATTTTCAGAGGCAATATTAATCACATAGATTTGTCCATATTTCTCACCCAGAGCAGCTGGTAGACTTGAACTCTGTGCTTTGGGGTTGGCAGTGCAACTGCTTACCACTAAACTAACTTAGCACTAAACCAGATCTCTCTTTATAGCTATTAGACTGACAAAAAAGAAATTAATTACAATACAAAATTTTGGAGATGAACTATATTAACAGGATCGCATATCCATAGTAAGTAAGAGTGTGAGCTGGTACATTGTTATTGTTAGATGTCATCGAGTCGAAGTGATACATAACTTTAGCATTATTACAGAAATTTGAGTATTTATGTTCTCTTTGATAATGTCACTTTGATGAGCATTTGTTGTTGTTATTAGGTGCCTTGGAGTTGACTACAACTCACAGAGATGCCCTAAACAACAGATCTGAGCCTTGCTCTATCCCACACCATCCTGATGACCTCTGTCATGATCAAGTCCACTGTAGAAGCCACCAGTCAATCTATTTTACTGAAGGTCTTTTCTTTCTCTGACCCTTCACTTTTCCCATCATAATGTATCACACTTCCTTCGACACTTTTGTTTTTTTGGAAGTTGGTATAGTCAATATTTCTAACCAAAGCCACAATTAAAAGACATTGATTTTTTTTTGGTTGTTCATTATTAATTTTCATGTTGTTGTGGATGTAAAGCACTTGCTGAAGAAGGTGAAATAGTAGTTTTCAGGATGGATTGTATCTCAACTTCAAGAAAACAAAAATCCTAGTCACTGACAGGAGGCAGGAGATCAGGAGGCATATTGCACTGGGAATGTGTGTAGTCAGGGACCTCTCCAAATTATTGAGGAACAATGATTTCAGTTTGAGGACTAAAGTGTACCTAACTTAGGCCATGGTCTTTTCAAATACTTGCTTTGTGTCTGTTAACCGGACAATGAATAAGGATGACAGAAGAAAAATTGATGACTTTGAACTGTGAGGTTGGAGGAATATCCAATAGTCTTAAAAAAAAAAAAAAACAACCAAGAAAAAAACCCAAACTCAACCCAAAACAAACAAAACCCAAACAGCTATGTCTTTGAGAAGGTGAAAGCAGAGTGCTCCTTGGAGGGAAAAATGATAACATTTCATCTCACATACTTTAGGCATGTTGCTAGGAGACATTATTTTTTGAAGAGGGATATCATGCTTGGGAAGGTGGAGGAATGGGGAAAGAGAGGAAGAATGGATTTACATGGTGAATGAGGCAATGGGCTTGAGCGTGTCAGAGATTGTGAGAACGTACAGGAGATAGAATGCAGTTCGGATTGGTCACTCTCAGGGTCACTATGAATTAATTGTACTCAACTTGACAGCACCAAACAATAACAACAACTAGTGATATTATGCTGTCAGCCCAAGGCATACAGTTTGTATCCAACAGTTGTTCCACAGGAGAAAGACGGGCTGTCTCCTTCCATGTAACTTACAGCCTCTGAAAACCCACTGGGATTTCAGTGATAGTTTGGTTCCAAATTGACTGCACACAGTAACAACAACAAAATTGATATGAAGTTTAATTTCTCTTGTAATCAGAAAACAAACACCAATGATTTCTATATTTGGAATTGTGGCAAGACAGAGAGGTTTTTTAAAGTTTCACACTATAATTTTAGATTTGTCTTTTATTTATTCCGAATATTCTTGTACACATTTTGAAATGTTATGATTAGATGGATAGACACTGATTTGACAGCTTAACATTTTTTAAAAACTATAAAAAATTCTTTTTTGTGATTAGAAATGAATTTTTTCATTCCAAATAGCATAATATGTAAATTATATTTTTCAATAATAGCTTATTATTGAGTTATTTGATATTTTTTCTTTTAAGAAAAATGTTTTTTACCATTTATAGAAATAAAATAACTAACTATTATATTTTTATTTAATTCTACTATTTTAGTTCTATTATTTTCTCTCCTGCTCATTTGATGAAATTCTTTTGCTTTATTTTTTAGCAGGGAATTATACATTTTTGTGTGTGTGCTTGTGCAAAAGTTGGCAGAAATATCTTTCTTCATATTTGGCTCTGGTTGTTTGTGCTTATATTAGAATGACAGTGATATTAACAGATCTATGGGTATTATCCTGTCACTCACAGCATTATATTGAAGGATGGATCTAGAAATGATCATTTTTACTATGAATGCAACCTCGTTTTTCCTCACTTTTTCTTTTCAAGCATAGTAGGTCATTTGATTGTCTGATTAAAAATGTCCCATGTCAATCCATCTCAGTTTGCCAATGCCTAGCAGATCAATATTTATGCATTCCGTGTCTTCTTTAACAAAATCCTATTTTCCTATATTTACACTCAGATACCATGTTCCAATTACTAGTGTCTCTCTGCAACTGTTCTTCTCCTTTGTATTTCCCAATACAAGAACTCTCACCCTGGTGCCATACATACTGTTCTAATCTAAGTGTGTTGTATTATTCATAAGTTTTTCAAAGTTCTGTTATTTTAGAAGTGGACAGCCAATCTTTCTTCTTAGTCTGTGTTACTATGCATGCTCAGCTTTAGAATATTTGACAGACTAACATTTAACCAAAAGAGCAATTGAAAGAACCTTCCCCAGTCCACAGCGAACAGATTTGGTGTTGCCTCATCTTTGACTTGTGTGTCATGAGCCCATCCCTCTAACCCTGCCAACATGCTGCTCCATTCCCTCCCCTTGCCCTGTCAGCATTTCCCTTCCCCTTCCCCAGCAGTTAACACCTGATATCCTGGCTCAGGCCTTTGGCCACTTCTATCCACTCATTATCTCTATACTCCCCAGTGATCTTTGCACACTTGTGAGACTATCTGGGCAGGAGGAGACAGGTCATCCAGATGATAAAGTCTAGCCCAGCAGCTTCTGAGTGGCAGTGTGCAAGTGGGGGCATTTGCAGGGTGTCTTGTTCAGATTCTGGTGGCTAAAGGGGTCACTTTTTCCATTCTGAGTGACTGTGGGGTCATGTATCATGCAGTAATTGTTGGATTGTTTGTCTCTAAGTTTATACGAAGGTTCAACATACGTATCATTAAGTGTGCTGAGATTTCCATTCTTTTCAATGTTATCTATCAGTTTGTTATGATTCACACAATTGAATGTGCTTTTATATTCAATAAAATAAAGGTAAACATCTTTCTGGTATCCATCCTCTATTTTCAGCCACTGTCTAGGTATATGATCAAAAGATTTAAAAGCGATTATGTGGATAGACATGTGCACAACTGTGTTCACTCATTATTCATTACAAATAAATAGAAAAATTTATGTATCTACCACATAAATGAATAATCAAAATACCTAGCAAATATATAGTAGAATAATATGCAACCATTTAACAAACCAACAAATTATAGCTAACACTGGTAAAAATGAGAATCCCAGAACATTTAATTATTCTTATGAAAAAGTATATCTACCAAGAAGCTGTTGTCTGAACAAAGCAAGAGTTGTCTGAACAGTACATGGTTTAAAATTAAAAAAACTATGTGTCAGAACTGTATCCTTTCTCCACATCTATTTGTTTTGTATGCTGAGCAAATAATTTGAGAAATGGAAACTTATGAAGGGAAATGTGACATCAAGATTTGAAGAAGACTTTTCAATAATCTACATTATGTAGATGACTCAGCTTTGCTAGTCTCAAGTGAAGAGACCTTGAAATACTTGTTGCAGAAGATGAAAGACTGCAGCTTTAAATATGGATCATATTTCAACATCAAGTAGACAAAAGTCTTTCTCTTTGGGCCAAGAGACCACATCAAGATGGTTGAAGAAAAGATTGAAGTTGTCAATAATTTTTCTTGCTTTGAACTGTCATCAATACCATTGATATAAGCAATCAAGGGATTAAAATATGTATTACACTGGTAAAATCTTCTATCAAGGACCTCTCCAGTGTTCTAAGATCAATGATGTCTGTTTAAAGATTAAATAGCACGTGATTCTAACTATGGTATTTTTAATTATGTATTATTCTTCTAAAAGTCGAACACTGAATAGGATAATAGAAGAAGCAATGCCTTTGGATTTCAATGTTTGAGAAGTTGACTGAATAGTCCTTGGAAAACAAACAAGCATGTTTTAGAGAAAGTGTAACCAAGGTCCTGCTTGGATGTGAGGATAGAGAAGCTTCATCTCACACATTATGAGCATGTTTATAAAAAGGATGGATCCTTGGGAAAAGATACCATGCTTAAAATTTGAAAGGTCAGAGAAAGAGAGGAAGGTCCTCAGGAAGGGAGATTGACACAGCCACAGTAACAACTGTCTCAAGTATATAAAAATATATTTTCCACAGTTCTAGTCAAACTTATTCCCACGCAGCCCATCAGATGAGATCCATGTGTAAAGTTGTCATTTGTGTTTTTCTAATTAAAAAGATAGTTGCAATGAATAAATCATTGAAAATACAAAATTTGATCATTCTATTTCCAGCCAAATTTCTATCACCAAGCCATAACTACTATTCCTTCTTCATTGTTTCCAACTTTTGTATTCCAGTCACCAATTATCATTAACACATCTTGATTGTATAGTTGGTCAATTTTGGACTGTAAGATTTCTTAAAAAATTCTCAATTTGTTCCTCTTTGGCTGAAGATGTAGGAGTATATATTTGAATAATAGTAATGTTAACCAATCTTCCTTGTATGCACATGAATAGTGTCTTATTGCATATTACATTGTATTTTAGGAGAGAACTTGAAATTGACCATTTGACTTTGAATAGACCAATATTCTTCTGGATTTTTTGGGGTTTTTTTGTTTTGTTTTGTTTTGATTTGTTTTGTTTTAATTCCCAGCACAGTATACCATATGATTCAAAGTGGCTAAAGCTGGTACATCTCATCTCACTAATGCCTATTATGTCAATGTTTATGCATTCCATTTTATTTTAACAATTTGGAGGTTTCCAACATCCAAGCTATGTATATTCCATGTTCTAATTACTACATGATATTTGTAATTTTTTTTCAACTGACTTCCAGTCTGTGTTCTACCACTACATTACTATAACTATCCACATTCTTTCAGTGTTCATACTGCTGTTATAACAAGCCTTTAAAAGGCCTGTTATTTAAGAAGTATATGATTAGGTATTATTGTCATGACAGGAGCATAGATCAAAGGCTGCATAGTGGAGTGGACCTCGGGGGAGGAATTGTAAAACAATGAAAGACTTTTTCTTTTACTTTTCAAAGAGAAGAATGAACTGGGTGGGGGGAGGGATCGGCAGGGAGAAAAGTGGAACAATGAATGAATGGAAATCCAAAGTCTCTGTAAATTTTCATTAAAATTAATAATAATAAAAAATAAAGGGAAAAAAAGCCCCAACAAGTGGATGGCCAATCCTGCATCCTAGTCTGTCTTACTATGGGTGCTCCCCTAAAACTTGTCGAGCATGGACAACCCTTATGGCATTTGACGCAACACTGGTACAGCTTTCAGTATCACAGCAACCCACAAATTATCTAATTACAACAAACTGACAGAGTAGTGATGTACCAATTAGGACAATATTTCCCCAAACACAACAAACTGACAGAGTTTATAACTCTAATAGCAATTGTTAATTAAATCAGCTGACACCTGATTGTTCATTAAATCAAAACAACTAAGCTTCCAGTATCCAATTGCTTGAATATTGATGCCCTGAGCAGTGGTGTTGAAGAAGAGTACTGAACATCCCATGATCTGCCAGAAGAACAAACAAATATGTCTTCAAGAGTGTGCAGCTTAAGTGTTCTTTGGAGGCAAAGATGATGGTGCTTCACCTCACATATTTTAGGCACATTGCTAGGAGGGACTATTCCTTGGAGAGAAACTTGATGCTTGTAAGGATGGAGATTCAGTAAAGGAAAGGAAGACCCTCGATCAGGTGGATTCACACAGTGATTGCTGCATTGGATCTAGTGTGTCAAGAAGTGTGAAGATGGCATAGGATAGGGTGGGGTTCAGATTTGATATTCATAGGGTTGCTATGAGACATACTCTACTTAATGGCACCTACCACCAACAACATATCAGAAATAGTGAGGATTGCCTAGGATAGAACAGAATTCAGATCAGTTGTTCATGAGGTCAGCTTATACTTTTTTTTTTAAATGTTGTTCTTGCTAGGTGTCGTTCAATATGACTCGTTGTTGTTGTGTACTGATGAGTTAGAATAGACTCATAGCTGACCCTTAGGGGGATTACAGAAGTAGTTAATTACACAGGAGGAAATTTCCCCAAAATAATGTTTGTTAAATGTAGTAGACTTTGGTAGAGAGCATGAGGCTTGACTGGAGAGTATGCTTAATTCATACTTAATTCAGACCACTTGGGTCTGCTTGATGCATAGAGGTGGGAGGCACACAGTAATGAAAAGACAAGCAGAGTTTGGATAGATTCCTTTGACACTGTCCACTATCATGATAAATTGATAAGCAAATAGAAGTTGCTGGTCTGTGGAACAGGAAGTCCTGAGGATCTCTGATACATGGTGAATTGGCCTGTGGGGGAGTTAAGGCTGAGTGAAAGGACCAGCTGGTCTGAAACTCAGGAAGAATTGTGGACTCCTGAATTTGTGGCTGATGCCTATTTGAACCTAGACATGGATGGCTTTGGACAAGTTGACCAGAACCTAAATAGATGAAGAGAAGATTTTTTTTTATTCTGTGAGTAAACATTGATTGCTATAACCTTGATGAGCCTTTAACTAAGGACTAGACTCAAATTTCTAAGTGTAATGGAACATTCTCTGGACAAAGAGACATACTTGTTTTCTCAGAGTGTTGGTTGAACAGGAATGGACAAATAAGAAATTGGTTCTCTAAAATGGGGGTATTAAATCATAAAAGTGGAAAGTAGCTTACTTACATACTTTTATAATTGTTGATGACTATAAGGAGAAGGTTGAACCTTTAGATATAAAGGACTATGTCTAGAAAAGCCAGGAGTTGGCCTACAGTGTGGTAGGTCTTGCTAGACCTACCTATATAATTTTCTTTAATTTGTTCCAGCCATCCTGCAGGCAGGGAGTCTATATCATCAACAGCTGTGACACCATTATAAGAGCAAACTAACCAGAATTCACAGAGACTGGGGCAAAGAGTAGCCTGGTATAACCAGAGTCCTTGAGGGGGGAACCTCAACACCAAGAAAGAAGAAGCAGACGAATCAGAATATATACATCCTTAGGGTCCAGAGGTTTCTACATCAGAGGTATATTGCTGCTAAATAAGAAGTTGCCTGGCTTAATTGAAGGACAGTATCTTGCTGTTGACTGAGAAACTACCTGTCTGACCTATCTGAGGAATTGTGTCTTCCTGTTAGCTTGTCTTGAGAGTATAATTTACTGAATTTGAAATTTCAATATGTTACACTCTTTGCCTCCCACCCCAAATAAATCCCACATTGTGAGTGTTTAAAAACAAACTAACAAAACCTATGTGGTAATTTGCAACAAATTTAGGACTAAGTAATTAATGTACTAAATGTAGCAGAGTGAGGATGCATGTCTGATCTTACTGTGGATGTTGTTGATAAGGACAGTTCTCCTTTTGTGGCTTCAGTAGAAAGTAGTCTTGGCAATCCCATGTTTTCCTTGATTCTATTGCAGATAGAATATGTTCTAGCCTCATAAGCCCAGAAGAGGATCAGTCATGAATGTGTTCTGATTTGGTAGTGATGAGTTGAAATGAGTTGGCCAATAAAGTGATAAGTATATAAACTATAGTATGATAGAACATTTGTGTAAAAGCAAAGATAGATGAATTTTAAAAGATCAGTATTATTTTATGGTTACTATGCAGAGTGAGTGAGGAAATTAACTTTATACAGCAGAAAATAGTACTTTTTGGTGACAGAAAAAGTGGTACAGATTGTGGAAATAGTGAATACAGCACAAAGCGATATTGAGCATCTGACCACATTTAGAAAGGGAAGATGAGGAACTAGTAAAAAGAATTACTGCAAATAGGGTAATGAAAATATTGTGCAATTAGTGGTGCTGCAATGGTTTCAATTTCTAATAGTGAAAAACACTAAATTATAGGTGTAAGATATGTGAATTTTTATTTATTTGAAGTAATCTCAAAAGTGTTCATAAAAAGTGAAATTATGAAATTAAACATACTTTTAATTTTTTTAACTGAGATTTTAATGAAAGTTTATAAAGAATTTGGATTTCCCTTCATTCATTGTTGAACATTTTACTCTCTACCCTCCCCCCTCCCAGTTTGCTTTTCTCTTTAGAAAAAAAAAACACCAACATTTTTTTCATTGTTATAAAGTCATCCCCTCACCTCCTTCTCCCCACCCCCACCCAAGTCTGTATTACTATGCAGCTCTTATTCTGGACTTATGTCATGCCAAGGATACCTACATATATTCCTTTCAAACAGTTCTCGCTCATCTATTTCATGCCCCATACATTATTTATCTGCTTTTTTCTTAGTTTTCCCCACCCCTCTTGTCAGTCCTGCTTTATAACAGTCGCCTTATGAAGTATTTGTCCTTTGGTGACTGAGATATTTCACTCAGCATAATGTCCTCCATGGTCCCAATTTTGACTAATATTTCATGAGTTAAGGAACTGCTGCATAATATTCCATTGTGTGTATATAGCACAGATTCTCTATCCGTTCATTTGTTGATGGACATTTGGATTGTTTTCAACTCTTGACTATTGTAAACAAAGCAGCAATAAACATGGATGTGCATATGTGTGTTTGGTGGTAGTTCAGTTTCTTTTGGGTATATTCTCAATAGTGGAATTGTTGGGTCAAATGGTATTTCTATTTCCAACTTTTTGAGAAAGTGTTATACTGTCTTCCAGATTGGTTGCACCATTTTGACTCCCACTGACAGTGAATAAGGGTTCAGTTTCTAAACCTAGCAAGCATTTTTTTGTTCCCTGCTCTGTTGAATTTTGCTATTTTTACTGGGGCGAGATGATATCTCATCGTTATTTTGATTTGCATCTCTCTTGGACATAGGGATTTTGAACATTCAATTGAATAAAATTGAGAACCCAGAAATTAGCCAATCTTCCCATGATCAACCAATTTATGACAAGGAAATGAAATCAGTTCAGTGGGGTAACAACAGCTTTTTAAACAAATGATGTTGGCAAAATTTGGAAAACCATCTGCAAAGAAACTCAAGCAAGACCCACACCTCATACCATACACAAAAACCAACTCAAAGAGAATTAAGGATGTAGGACTAAAACCTGAGATTATAAACTTCATTAAAGAAAATTTTGGTGCACTGGAATCTCACAGGGTACACGGTTCAGATCTACTAAATGCTCTGCTGGAGAAAGAGGGAAAAATCTCCTCCTATATGAGTTTTCAAGTATGGAAATACAAAGGAAGAGGAAAAGTTGTAAGCAGACACTGGTGATTGGGACATGGAATGTGAGAACCATGAATGTAGGAAAATTAGATATTGTTAAGGAAGAAATG
>NW_006399897.1:363075-399520 GCF_000299155.1 Elephantulus edwardii | reverse complement strand
GACGGCACATAACAACAACAACAACATACCAGACAGATCTGATTTTCATGGTAAACACACACACACAAAACTAATAATTGAAAAAAAAATAGGAAGCTTTGGTGGCCTAGTGGCAAGAAGCTGCATTGCAATTCAGAAGTGCACTATTCGAATCCACCAGGTGCTCCGCTAGAGAAGGAGGAGCAAACTCCTCCTGTATCAGTCGGATCCAATTCCACGGTACACCAAATTAAAAATAAAAATTACCTGCCCCTTCCTTTCACCGCTGAGATTTACGGGTTCTCGCAAGGTTTTGGCCTATTCCTAGGCCAGTGCTCAGCACAAAAAAGGTCATGTTCAGTTCAAGCTGGAAGATTGTGAAGGCCGTTGGCGAAAAACCGGATGAATTATAGTCTGGCATCTCTCAGGTCTTCTTGAACTGGATATGATCTCAGACCTAAAGGCTCAATTAAGGGAGCTGAATATAAAAGCAGCTAAAGAAACTGAAGATGATGGTGGTAGGAAAGCTATTACAATCTTTTTTTCTGTTCCTCAATTGAAATCTTTCCAGAAAATCCAAGTCCGCTTAGTACGTGAACTGGAGAAAAAGTTCAGGGGAAAGCACGTTGTCTTTATTGCTCAGAGGAGAATTCTGCCTAAACCAACTCAGTAAAGCCGCACAAAATAAAATAAATAAAATAAAATAAAACAAAAGCGCCCCAGGAGCCGCATGCTGACAGTTGTACATGATGCAATCCTTGAAGACTTGGTCTTTCACAGTGAAATTGTGGGAAGAGAATAGTGTAAAACTGGATGGCAGCTGGCTTATAAAGGTGCATTTGGACAAAGCACAGCAAAATAACGTAGAACATAAGGTTGAAACTTTTTCTGGTGTGTATAAGAAGCTCACAGGCAAGGATGTTAATTTTTAATTCCCCGAGTTTCACTTATAAACAAAAAGATTAAATGAAGGTATTGTTGAGAGAAAAAAAAATTAAAAAAAAAAAAGCTTGGAAGAACTCTAGGAGCCCTAATCCACAACATAAACAGTCTTCCAAGTATCTTGAAAAATCTACAACCAGGATAGGATAAAATAGATGAATGGAACCTTTCAAGAATCAAATGCCTATGCACATCCAAAAACTTTCCAACAGGGTAAAAAGGGAAGCAACAGACTGGAAAAAAGTATTTGGTAATGACATGTCGGAAAAAGTATTTGGTAATGACATGTCTGATAAGGGACTTATATATAAAATGTAGAATCCTCGAGCACCAGAACAAGATAAACAACCCAACTGTAAAATGGGCACAGGCTATGAAGAGACACGTCACAAAAAAAGACGTTCAGATGGTGAGCATAAACTATATTTGTAAAGTGCGAGAATATTTTTCTTAAATTGATCATTTTTATAAACTGTTTTGCACTTTACTACTGTACCATTTTTTCTTAATTTTCTTATAAACTATAATGGAATCCTTATTTTCTGATTGGTCAATCTTTCAGGTTTTTTATTATTTCATAATAAAGTTTTCTTTTCTAAATTTCAATGTCATATATAATTTTGATCTTTTTTACTTCTTTTTTATTATAGTGTCTGTCATTGTTATTGTGTACTATAGAGTCAGAACTGACCCATAGGTGACCCTTTGGCAGGTTTCCAGAGGCAGGTGGTTGCATGAGGACATTGCCCATCCTTCTCCTGCAGAGCAGTTGATGGCTTCGAATCACGTGTCTTCAGGATTGCGGCACAGCATTTGCCACCAGATCTCCTATTCTATGCAGCCATCTATAAAAGTTTACTTGAGAGCTGTATTTAAAAATATATTTCAGTGTTTAAAGGTGTTTCAGTATGTGACTTGAAACAGAAACGATATTTTAAAAAATTTCCTCAGTGTTACCTCATATAATGTCAACAATCACTTAGTTATTTTAGGGGGCTGTCAAAGGGAAACAACTCATAGCTGAGCCTCTAGCAGATTATCAGAGGAAGTAAATTGCATAGAAGGAGACTGTCCATCTTTCACCTTCAGAGCAGCTGGCGGATTTGAACTGGGGGTTTTTCAGTTTATAGCAGAGCTCTTTTCCCTTAGGTCACCAGAGCTCGCTATTTATTAGTCACTTGGAAATTATAAAATAAAGGAATCAGTTTTACTACAAAGTCAACTTTTCACTTAGTGCCAAATTATTTATATAATCATCAATCAACATTGTTGTTATATCCCAGCAAGTTGTCTCTGACTCATACAACCCTATGTGCATTAGCTCTGAAACTGCCCTATCCTAAACCAGTCTCATCATCTCTGACAGACTTAATACCATTTCTCCAGTCACTGAGTTAATCTATCCCATCCTTGGTCTTCTCCTACACTTCCACACTTCCAATCATGAGACCACTTCAAAGAACTGGTCTCTCCTAGCCACATGTCTACAGTATGTGAGAAAGAGCTTCAAAATCCTTGCTCCAAGGAACAGCCTGGTTTGAGTCTCTGCAGGACAAATCTGTTTGTTCTCCTGGCAGTCCATGTTCAACACTCTTCTTCAGCACAACAACTCAAAGGCATTAATCCTTCTTCTATCATCCTTAATTTTTGTATCAGGCACCCTTTAATCTCCAACGTAAGACTGACATAGTTGCTCTTCAGTACTCTAGACAGGTCTCTGACAGCAGATTTTCCCAGTGCAATTTTGATTTCCTGCCTGATAGTGCCAAGAGTGTTGATTGTGGAGCCAAGCAAGCTAGTTTCTGCTATTTTATTTACAAAATTCAAATACGAATTTGAACAAATGATTTCAATTTCCCTCAGCTCCCACCCATAAAATTGTACAACCCAATGATTGGTCTCCCTTTCCCCCTCAACATCCACATCCCTCTGCTTCCAGCCTTTCCCACCCCTCCTGGATCCTTATACTCATTCTAAAATAATCGTTTATACAATATTTATCCTTATGGGACTGAGTTAGTTCACTCAGCCTAATGCTCTCCAGTCCCTCCCAAGTTAGGTAATAATTTTCAAAGTTATTCTCCTGCGTGCTGCGTCTCACTCCAGTAAGAGCGGCAAAGTTTAACCAGGCATCAAGTAATAGATGCTGGAAAGGATGTGGTGAGAAAGGAACTCTTATACATTGTTGATGGGATTGTAAAATGGTGCAACCATTCTGGAAGGCAGTTTGGTGCTTCTTCAAAAAGCTGAACATAGAAATTCTATATGACCCAGCTATCGATTCCACTTCTTGGAATATACCCTGAGAATATGAGAACTAAAGCACAAACTGAGATTTGTACACTAATGTTCATAGCAGCATTATTCACCATTGCAAAACATGGAAACAGCCAAAATGTCCAAACACAGGTTATAATTGTTAACAATCTCAATGTCTCATCCATCTATTATAGTGCTGCCAATTGGCTCAGTCGTTAATACCTTTGTTTTCTAGATGTTGAGCTTCAATTCATATTGAAGACTACAAACTTTGACCTTCGGCAGCAAATGCCGCATGTCCTCTTTAGTTCCAGCAAGCAAAATTAGCAACTCTATAGAGAAATAAGAACAAATAATTATCTATGTCCAATTTGGAAGAAGAAAGTTATTTGAAGATAACAGAGTAGAAAAATGGAGCATATTTAGCTTTTAATATGTAAAGCAACTTTTATTTTTCAATCGCCGATAATTATTGATGCATCTTGATTGCATATTTGGTAAACTTAGAACTGAAAAAGTTGATGTTGTTGTGTACCTTCAAGTGGCAATTGACCCATGGCTGACTCTCTGGCAGGTTTTCAATAACAGTTATACTATGGAAGGGGATTGTTCATTCTTCATGTTCAGAGCAGCTCATGTCCTCGAACCATGTGCCTTCAGGATTGCAGTGTAGCTTCTTGCCACTACACCACCAGAGCAGTTCTCCATTTTCTCCCCTTTGGCTTTAGTTGGTGATGCATATAAATGAACAATTATTGTATTAAAAAGTGTTCTTGTTTTACATATGGCTAGTATTCTATCACTCACAAAATTCTACTATAGGATATATCTTGAAATCGTGTTTTGAATTACCACTGCACCATCTTTCCTCCAGTTTTCGTTACTGGAATAGTTGTGTTGTTGTTATGTGCTATCGAGTTGCTTGAGACTCATAGTGACCCCATGTACAAGAGCTCTAAATGTCATTCTATCTTGTGCCAACCTAGCCATCTCAAACACACTCATTCCCACCACTGCAGTCACAGAATCTATCCATCTCATTGAAGGTCTTCCTCTCGTTCACCACCTCTCCACTCTGCCAAACATGATGCCCCTCTCCAAGGACCAGTCCCTCCTTGCATCATGCGCAAAGTATGTCAGACGAAGCTTCAGAATCCTTGACTCCAAGGAGCATTCTGGCTTCACCCTCTCCAGGACAAACCTGTTTGTTCTCCTAGCAGTCCATGGTATATTCAATACTCTTCTCCAGCACCACAGCTCAAAGGCATCAATTCTCTTTCTCTCAAGCCTATTCACTGTCCAACTCTCCAATTCATAGCATGTAATTGCAAAGACTATAGCCTGGATCAGGTGCACCTTAGTCTCCAGCCTGATGTCGTTGTTATTTAGTACTCTTGAGAGGTCCCTCACAGCTGACTTTCCCAATGCAATTTGTCTCCTGATTTCCTGGCTGCTATTACCAAGAGTGTTGACTGTGGAGCCAAGTAAACTAAAACCGTTAACTATCTCAATCTCTTCATCATTCATAATGATGTTGCCAATTGGCCCAGTGGTGGGAATCTTTGTTTTTTTGATGTTGAACTTCAATCTATATAGGAGGGTGCAGTCCTTGACCCTCTGCAGCAAGCCCTTCAGGTCCTCCTCAGTTTCAGCAAACAGGGTTGTGTCATCTGCATAACGCAGGTTGTTGATGACTCTTCCACCTATTCTGATGCCACATTCCTCCTCATACAGCCCAGCATCTTGGATGATCTGTTCTGCATACAGATTGAAAAGGTATGGACACAGAATACATCCCTGATGGACCCCCTTCTTGATTTTTAACCATGTAGTGTCTCCTTTCTCTGTTCTGAGGACTGCCTCTTGGTCCAAGTATAGGTTTCGCATTAGCACAATCAAATTTTCTGGCATTCCCATTCTTCTCAGAGTTAGCCACAGCTTTTTGTGATCCACACAGTCAAAAGCCTTTGCATAGTCAATGAAGCACAGACAGACCTTCTTCTGGTATTATTTGCTTTCTGCCAAGATCCATCTAACATTAGCTATACTATCCCTAGTACCATGACCTCTTCTAAATACAGCCTGCACATCTGGCAGTTCTCTGTTGACATATTGTTCCAAACACTTTTGGATAATTTTCAGCAGAATCTTGCTTGCATGTGATATTAATGATATTGTTTGATAATTTCCACACTCTGTGGGGGTGACCTTTCTTTGGAATTGGAACAAATATCAATATTTTCCAGTCAATAGGCCGGCTGGCTGTCCTTCAGATTTCTTGACACAACTTGTAGATTACCTAATTGTCTGTATCAAGGTGGCTCATGCCAGGACATCTCAGTTCCCTAATCCTTGGAATGACAGTCTTCATGTTTCCATTTCATTTTGACATCTTCCATTTTTTCCTACATTCATACTATATATACTTCCTACTTTTCCATTTTTAACAGTTACTTATTCGCAACTGTTTCTCCACATTTTTGGTGAATTCTCATCTCTTATCTACCTCTACTACTATAGCTACCTGCATTCCTCTGTTGCTCATAGGCCTTTTTTTGGTGGTTTTGTTTTGGGGTTTTGAGAGTTTGTTTGTTTGTTTGTTTGTTTTTGTTGTTGTTGTTATATACTAGTTTATTTACACATCTGAATTTATTGTTTTTCAGACCTGATTCTCCCAATTTCCCTCATCCCCCATCCCTATTTTGAAGGCTCATTATTTTGGAAATAGACAGCCAATCCTTCTTCCTTGACTAAATCTAGAAGCTTTGCTGTATGACAAAAAGTACAGTGTGTTGACAGAAATGAGGCTTAAAAAAGAATGATTGGATTTTATGCACTCAAGATTTACTTATAGCAAATACCTTTTTAAAAAAAAAAAAACCCAATAGATGACTTTACATATGGACCTCCCCTAATAGACTGCACAGTGATCAGATTGACTATAAGTACAGAACCAACATTCAACATTATGGTAGCTTGAGAAAGGATTGAAGTTATGAATGATTTTATCTGCTTAGATCAACCATTAACACCCTTGCTACCAGTAGTCAGGAAATCAGATGTATTGCAACAGGCAAGTCCACTATCAGGGACCTTTCCAAATCGATGAAGAGTAATGATGTTAATTTGAAGGCTTAGTTACTCCTCATTCAGGCTATGGTCTTGTCAATCACTTCCTATGCATCTGAGAGCAGGACAACAAATAAGAATAACAGAAGAAGAATTGAAGTCTATGAACTGTGGTGTTACAGAAAAGTACTAAATATCATATGGACTGCCAAAAAGAGCAAACAAGTATGTCCTGGAATAATTTCAGTCATATTACTCATCTGTGGCCAAGATTGTGAAGTTTCGTCTCTCATAGTTTGGACATGTTACTTAAAAGAGGCTATTCCTTGGACACGGACAGCATGCTTGGAAAGATAGATGGTCAGTGAAACAGAGGGATGGTCCCAAATAATATTGACAAGAGGGACTACAGCAATGGGCTCTCATGTGTCAAAGATCAAGAGGATGGCACAGGGTTCAGATCTGTTGTTCATAGGGTTGCTACGTGTCATGTCTGACTCAAAAGAATCTAACAACAGTAACATGACACAACAATTTTGGAAGCCACTGTTTTTAAAAGCTGAATGAAAATAGAAATAGTTGAAATCACTTCAGGGACATCTTAACTTCTACTTCCCTGGTTTCTTGAAATAACTTTACTTGGCTGTTTCACTCTGAACTTTTTGTACCCTTTACTATAGCTAGGACCATCTTCATCTTGGCAATCATTTTTGTCAATTGCCTTCCCACTCCAAACTAGGATGTGTAGGTGGGTTTGCTCTTATTCCCTATAACGTCACTCACTCAGTGATGCTGAGGGATTATGTGAATAGTTTGATATCAAGTGAAAACTTTTAGTTTGCACTCCTTACATTAATTCATGATTTTTTTTAAATACTTAGAACTTCTTGGAAACATAATTTCTGGATTACGTCACTATCAGCTATTTGACATTTATAAGAAAACATTATAAAATGAGGCTGAATTATTAGTGATAATATTTTTTCAACACTTTTGGTACCAGCAGCCAGGAAATCAAGAAAAGTCAGCTGTCAGGGACCTCTCCAAAGTACTGAAGAGCAACAACATCAGGCTGGAGACTAAGGTGCACTTGATTTGGGCCACAGTCTTTGCAATTGCATGCTATGCATTGGAGAGCTGGACAGTGACTAAGGATTATAGAAAGGGAATTGATTCCTTTGAGCTGTGGTGCTGGAGAAGAGTGCTGGATATACCACGGACTGCTAGGAGAACAAACAGGTTTGTCCTAGAGAGGGTGAAACTGGGCTGCTTCTTGGAGGCAAGGATTCTTAAGCTTTGTCTGACAAACTTTGGGCATATTGCAAGGAGGTACTAGTCCTTGGAGACGACAACATGTTTGGGAGAGGGGAGGGACAGCGCAGGAAAGGAAGATCCTCAGTGAGGTGGATCGATTCAGTGATTGGAGTAAAAGGAGTAGGTGTGTTAGAAACAAGGAGGTTGGCACAGGATAGAGCAGGGTTTAGGGCTCTTGTACATAGGGTCACTATGAGTCGAAAGTGACTCAACAGCATAACAGCAACAAGAATAAGAAGATATAGTCGTTTGTTGATCCTTTTGTATTAGCCCAGTTAACATTATACACTCAAAATGTCACACTTTATCAAATGTGGGATGCTTGTATTTTCACATTTCAATATGCCTAGAATCAGATAATGTTTTACAATGGTCAAAAAACTTACTACAGTATAGATTGTTTTCTGGGTTGATTTTTGTGGTTTTGTTTTTAGCTTTGCATGGATATATTGGGTTAGATGTTTTAACAAAGTTACTTTTTACTTAGTTGCATATTTCTAGGTTCTGTGAGATTCTCAATTATAATTAATTACCCTAGTTAAAATAGAATGAAACCTTAATTGATTGTGTGCCATTCACACAAACTCTTTTGTACCTAAATCCTTTGTACAGTCACTATGTCAATCCATTTTGATGAAGGAATTTCCATTTTCACGGACCCTCTGCTTTTCTAATCCTATTGTTCTTCCCCAGGGAATAGTGGTTCTCCCTGATAGCATAGATCAAGGTATATGAAATAAAATCTCATCATCCTGGCTCCTAAGAAGTTTTCCGGCTCTATATTCTTCAAGATAGATTTGTTTCTTCTTTTGGAAATCCATAATCAGTATTCTTTCTCAACATCTCAGGTCCAAGGTGTTGAGTCTTCTTTAGATTTTCTTATGCATTGTCCAATCTTCACATGCATATGGAGTTAGAGTGGTATGGATGGATCAAACACATCTTGGTCTTTAAAGTGATATTACTGTTCTTTAGTACTATAAAAAGATCTTTGCCAGCACATTTGCTCAAGGCAAATTGCTTGATCGATTTGACAGCTGCTCCAATGACTGTTTATTATGGAGCCAAGTAAAATTAAATCCTTGACAACTTCAAAATTTCCTCCATTTATCAAGGTATTGTTTATTAGTCTGATTTCATGTTGAAGTTTAAGCCAAACCAATATTTTGTATAATCTTTGAGTTTCATTTTCAAATGTTTCAATTATTCATTTCCTATAATTAATGTTGTGAAATTAGTGTACTACAGATTATTTGTTTGTTTTCCACCAATCCATTTACTGCACTCTTAATATAATCTAGCTTCTTGAATTATTTGCTCAGCACATGTATTGAATGGAGAAAGGCCACAACTCTGTTACACAACTTCTAATTTTAAATTATGTAACATCCCCTCATTCTGTTCCATAAACTGCTTCTTGTTTCATCTACAGCTTCCACACGACTACATAAGGGTTTTGGATTTATAATTCCTTTTTATGTAATCCATATATGTCCCAAACAATTCTGTATAAAAACATAAGTAAACATCTTTGGTATTCTATTTTTAATCAATATCTATCTGACACCAGCAATGATATCACTTATTACAGAAACTCTCTTTAATCTAGAATGAATTTCTAACAGTTCTCTGCCAATATGCAGCTCCTGTAATTTCAGGATAATTTTAATAAAATTTATTGCTTGATGACAATATCAAACAGTCTTTGTTTTTTGTATTAATGGTTTTGTTTGATAAATTCTACATCTTTTTTTTTTTAATGAGCACAAATAAGGATATCTCCTAATCAGATTGGCCATGTAGCTACTCCCATATCTCTCGGCATAAATGAGTGAGCATAACCCCAAATGCATAATTTTGTTGATACACCTCCTCCTACATTCTGTCAACACTTGGAGCCCTATACTTTTTCTAATGTCTTCAATGTATCATGCATTTCTTCCTTCAGTACTATTTGGTTTGCATTATATGCTACCTTCTGAAATGGTTCAGTGTCTAGAAGTCTTTCTGGTACACTGACTGTGTTTCTTTCATGTTCTAAAGATACTGAGTCATGCCATATTTTCCCTATAGCATCCTTTCATTTCACGAATTGAGGCTTGAATTTCTTCTTCAGTTCTATAAACTGAGTAACATATAAGTAATCTTAATTTTTAGCTTCATTATTCCAGGTTGGGGGACATTTTACAATATTTTGCTTAGATTTTTCAAGTTGGGCTTAGGTATCTTTGATGCAGCTCTTTTACTCTCTCATCCGTGCCCCCTTTTGTTTTAACTTTTCTACATTCAATTTATCAGATGCCCTCTGACATTCATTCTGGTCTTTTCTTTAATTCCTCTATTTTTAGTGGCCTTTTGCTTCTTCATGGATGATGCCATCTTACTACTCATGTTGAGTTGTTATTGTTCTAATATATTGAAGGTCTTTTTGAAATAATCTCTAAATTTAGATGGGATATAGACCAGATCAAGATCATATTTGGTCACCAGCATGTTGTTGTTTTATGTATCATCGAGTTGGAACCAACCTGTAGTCTACTCTCCGGTGAGTTTTCAGAAGCAGTTAATCACATGGGGTGAGATTGCCCATTCTTCTCCTGTGGAGAGGCTGGTGGCCTCCAACCACATTCATTCAGCATTGCAGTATAGTTTCTTGCCAATAGGTCACCATAGCCATTCTGATGATGCAGGTCCCAGAATTATAATAACATACAAGTCATCATAGCATGACATTCTGACAGATGAGTGATGAAGTTGAATTTTATTTGTTCAGTTTGCACATTTACTTAATAACTAAAATACATTTAAATCATCATACTGTGAATCATTATTATATTGTATGGAATACAATGCAAATAAAAGATTGCTTTGGCTTCTCAGTGCTCTAGTGCATTATTCAGAGACTCTTATGTCATTGATTTTGGTCTTTTCTTCTTCCTCCTTATTTGTAATGACTTTTTTTTTTTTTGCATTCTTCATAGACAATGTTCTTGATATCTTGCCACAGTTCATCCGGTCTTCATTAATTAGTGTTCAATGCCTCAAACCTGTTTCTGAGTTGGTTTTGAAATTGGGGGGGATAGACTCAAGGTCAAATTTTGTTTGCTGTGGATATGACTTAACATTTTAATTTGAACTTGCATATGAGTAATTGACGGTCTGTTCCACAATAATAAGCACCTGACCTAGTTTTCACTGCTGATATTGAACGTCTTCAATGCTTCTTTCCACGGATGTAATCAATGTGATTGATTCCTGTGCATGCCATCAGGTGAAATCTATGTATATAGCCTGAGTTTATGTGTAAGGAAAAAAAATAGAACACTGGTAATTATGAGTTGTAAAATAACCTAAGTATGGACTTAAGCTTGAAGGAAGCTATTATAAAAATTTACATATTTTTTTTTTACTTTTTATTGCCAAATATTGATATAATTCTAAATCTATGTCTTAATTCTGAAAGAGATTTCTTATTAAATATTAGATGGATATCTTACATAACAAGGACAACTACTTACTTGATGACCCTCCAGAAGTGGCTTACATAATAATCATAAACAACTATAGAGTATGTAAATTCAAACTATATGTAAAGCTTATAGAATGTCTGCTTGGGAGGGTTAAGAAAAACCTTTAAATTAATAGCAGAAAAATGACTGGGTAGAATTAGATAGGAAGCAAAATACTTTTAGGGAACAGAGGAAGAGAATATCTAAACAAATTTGAAGAACTCTGATGGATCTAAAGTACTAAAGTTAGATCAAAGTGATGCGAGACTGAAGCTGCGAAAACAGAATTATAATCTGCAAAGTAAGACCCTTTGTCAAAGATTGGATGATGATGTACTTGAAAGATGAATGAAAAATTATTAACTCCTTTATGTTTATCTTATAAAGGATGGTCTTGTATGCGAGATAAAACATAATCAGGGTTTTTAGTAGATCATATTGTAGAGATAGGTGTTGACAAAAAGAATACTGTGAATTATTTAGGATAAAATTAAAAAAAAGTACTAAAAAAAGGTAATAAATTAGAAGGTGGTAACACTTAAATGTGATTATTAAGATTTGTTATTTTGATCACTGAGAGAGAAAAGGCTTAGATTTGAGAAAAGCATAATGATATTTTATAACAAATTTAAAATTAGTTAAATATCTGTAGTACAAAATACAGGGAGCACTTGTGGCCTACTGGCAAGAAGTTGTGCTGCAATCCTGAAGGCATGTGGTTCGAAACTACCAACTGCTCCATGGGAGAAGGATGGGCAATCCCCTCCCATGTGATTAACTGCCTCTGGAAACCCACTGGAGGGTCAGCTATGGGTTAGTTCTCACTCCATAGTACCCAACAACAACAACAACAACAGTACAAAATATAATTTATAAATAGGCATGTGGATATATAGACCTGAACTATAAATATGAAGCAATGCTAGAAATAGAGAAGCATTAAAGACTAGCTACTAAAAAACTTATTGTCATTTAGTTTGATTTGATTCATAGCTGACTCTGAAATAGGTTTCTGGGGATGTGAATGACAGATTGTCAGTCTTTCTCAAGAGAATCTGCTGGTGGTTTAGAAACACCAAGGATGTGTACTCTTTGGATTAGCAGTACAACTCCCTTGAAGCTGTACAACTCATCAGAGTTTCTTCAAATACTATCATTTCAAATACATTTCAAACACTCCATGAAGCTTGTATTTATTTGCAAGGAATGTCTTGGTCGAAACAAGAGTGTACTTAAGCCTATTTTGCAAATCTAGAAGTGCTCATACCCGTTAATGTAGTAGTTGAATTTCTAGGTTATCTAGCTTTTTTCTTTTTTTGCAACATATTTTCTAAAGTATCATATCACAATACTATTAACAATCTGACACATAACAACCAAATATTGGAAACTAATTAAAATACCATCAATGAAATTTTGGTAGAAAATATATAGTATATAGCAATTTAAATAAATGAACTGACTACAGCCCATCTTTAACTATGTAATAATTATAAGATTTTTCTACTAAATTTTGGCCTGTTATTTCCCATTAATAGACAGTATTATTTTGTGTTAGATTATAACTTCTTTCTAATAGAACTTTAAGAGGAATAAGCATTAGGAAAAGGGAGATATAGAAGACCTTAAAACATAATATTTAACTTTCAACTGAAATATTTTATTCCATTTTAAAATAATGCTGGTTTCTTCTCTAGGCTAAAGAATACATATATGTAAGTTGCTAACTTTACAAAGTGTTTTAAACACAAAATGTTTTGCCATCTTTTCATATTGTTCTTATAAGAACTGACGTATATAATAAATATTGTCTTAAATTTATATAGTTAAGCAAATAAAAATATCCTCTCTAAAATGTATTACTTGCTATCCTATCAAACTTTGCCACTGTTACTGGAGCAAGATAGTGTCTCATTGTGATTTTGATTTGCATCTTTCTTATTGCCAGTAGTTCAGAGCATTTCTTAATGTGTCTGTTGCAAAAGCACCACTCTTAATGTTTAACTTTTTTCAAGTTTTGAAAACTAATGTCTGGTTTTTAAAAAAAAATTCAATTGACTACAAAGTAAAACAATGTATAATTTCTTTCTCTCTTTTAGATAAGAAATATACTTTTTGAAGAAATAATAGTGTTATTTTTGAATTTGTGTATTTTCACTCAAAATTTTATTCTCAGTAGCTGTTATACAAAATAAGTACTGTTTATATTAAAAAATATTTTCTACTTGTTTTCCTACAGTGTTATTTTGTGTCTCTATAATCTCTGTAGATAATAGCAGTGAGTATGTTATTAACATTTTGAACTTAATTATTGCTTTATTTTATTTTGAATGAGTTTGAACTTACATTTTGCTATTTAAGTTGCTGAAAATTTAGTACTTAATTATGCAGATAACATGAGAACTACATTGGGTCTTAACAGATTTAATCATGAGATTTGTTAATTTACTTTTGATTTCTCAAAGTAGTGATTGAAACACAAAATTCAAAATGCTCAGCAAAAGAAAACCTACCAATTGGGGAAAATATTTGACAGTGCCATTTCAGACAAGGTTCTCATAACAAAACTTTACAGAACACTACTGGGTATCCAGAAGAAAAAGACAACACAATTTCAAAATGAGCAAAAAACCACGGAGGCTTTTCACAGAGGAAAATTGGCCAAGAGACACATGAAAAAATACTCAAAATCATTGGCAATAATAGTGATGCAACTCAAAACTACAATGAGATACCATCTCACCTCAGTAGCAATGGCAAAGTTTGGCAGGATAGCAAGCAATAAATGTTGCAGAGGCTGCAGAGAGGAGGGGACACTTGTTGGGATTGTGAAATGACACAACCAATATGGAAGGCAGTTTGGCTTTTCCTCAAAAGGTTGAACATGAAAATTTTGTATGACCCAACTAGGAATATTCCTCCAGAAAATTAGAACTGAGACATAAATGGAAATCTATACCCTTATTCACCATTGTAAGAACATGGAAACAGCCCAAATGTCCAACCACAACTGAATGGATTGAGAATGGGATACTATACAGCACTCAGGAGCAACCATGTAAAAAATTACTATATAATTTGGGAGAGACTGGAGGGCATTATTCTGAGTGAACTAACTCAATCTCACAAGGATAAATACTACAGAAGACATTATTCTAAAAAAAATGGAAGGATAACAAGTTAAACATATATGGAGACCCAAGTAGAGAAAAGGGTGGGAGCCAAATAGTGAGGATGGGTAGGGGTAAAACCACTAGGTTACATAATTTGGTGGGTGAAGGGAGGTGGTAAAAGAAATGGAACTTGAAAACACAAGGTAATAATGGGTCCAACGGTGATTAATTTTATAACATATAATCATGGGAATGACTGTATGAAACATAATGTGAATGTAGAATAGTATGAAACACAATGTATATGACCTTTGTATGCAAACCAATATAAAATATTTTTTACAAAAGGTAAATTTAATAAGTAAGCTCAAAAGTTCTAGTATAAACAACATTTTAAAGATTGTGTGTCAGTATAGTCACCAGTTTTATCAAAAAAACTTTAATATTCTCAAGTGGATTGTGTCTCTTTAGTGATATCAAACATTACATGAATAATCTGCAATATTATTTTCACAACTATAAAAAATTGTGCTTTGAAGTGCCGCAGTCTGCTCCAGTCAGGAGGGGCTTGTAAGCCTGAGGTCTAGGGTCTCGAAGAGGGAACACGAAGGTGGGTAGAAGTTTGGCGAAGGGACGATGAAAGAACACAAGACAAATAGTCAAGTGATCTTGATGATTTTAATTCTAAGTCATTCCAATTCTCCTTCTTTCTTCCTTTTCCTTTTTTCCTTTCCTTCCTTTTCCTTTTCCTGCTTATTACATTTAGCATGATACATTTATATTCCATGTTTACAATTAAAGGCTTAACCAACAGCCAGAAAAACAACAAAAGTAAGAATAAAGTTTACACTATTTTCTTGCACACAGCTATTCTTTGTGATCATGGTTCCTTGGAGAGCATGAAAGGCTATTCTTTATGGTCATGGTTCTTTGGTAATTGGAGAGCTTGGTAGACAATGGCTTTTCGCTCAAACATTTTTTAAACCTGTTTTTAAACCTGTTCTTCAGCCTGCTTGGTTTACAAAGTTACAAAGTAAAAAAGTTACATTTTAAATTTAAGCTGATACATTTTACATTTTTAGCTGAATTTACAGTATTATTTATTTCCATTGAAAAGACAGCACTTTTACACTTTCCATTATTCCAGGGGTGATCACTATTTCAATAAAGGGGGTTTAGGTTTATACAAAAGATGTTTTGGATCATAATATCGCCTAAATTCATCATTCCAATCTCATGTTTCATGATTTATTTTACCACTTATACCTTTCATATAACATCTTCCCTCTGGTCACTTTCAAACCTCTTGAAAAACATATCCCAAAAACCATCAGGGTGTTTTGCATTATATTCATCATATTTTCCAGTATATGGAAGAGGTTTATCTGTAGGCTCTGGAATTCTGTAAGGGCCTCTCCAAATAGGGGGCTGCCACAAACAACCATTACCTAATGGATAAACAATTCTTCCACCTGGTGTTCTCATGGTGGGGGGCAAGGGTTTGGGTTTTTCCTTTGAAGGAGTTCTTATAAGCCCTAGAAATCTAGGAATCTCTGGAGTGGCCATATCTAGGATTTCCACCATTAATTCTTTTTGTTATAATGCATCCATGAATTCCCTTAAAATCATATTATTCTTGAGAAGTTTTAGTAATGCTAAAAGAACCGGAGGTAATGTTTGCGTATCAAAGTCGTCACCTCCATTTAGTTCTCTCTGGGAACATCTAACAAACTTTCAGTAGGAACACTTTGTGTAAAGAACACAGCTTTTTTCCCTGTCCCACATAGAAAACACAAAGAGACAATTACAGAAAGGCCAAGAACAATTATGGAGAAAGCACACGTTCTGAGAGGCTGACTTCCTTGAAGTTTTCGCCTCAATCGGGTGATTTTGTCACGCAGACTCCCTTGGAGTTGGTGTGGCATTGAAAGAATTAAACTGCCAACCCAAAGGCAAGCACTTCTAATCCACTGACTGTGTTCAGGGGACAAAAATAGACCATATTTCTAAAAGCTATTATTAGCCTTTGTTCCAACTGAACAACAGTCAGCTGATGTGCATATAATCATATTCTATGAGTATTATTTTAGAAATACACTTTGAAAACTACTGTTCCTCTATCTTTGTCAGGTAGGTAAATTAGTGTGTTACAGTCGTATGCCCATTGAACTGCACTTTAGGACACATTTCTGATTCTAACTTAAAAATGTTTATTCAACCTTTTGAGAAAGAAAACTCTGGAGTTTATTCAATGGAAGTTAACTATTTATCAAGTTATTTCCTGCGGTAGTAGAGTAAGCATATCTTCCTAGCAATACTTTATCAAAATTTCTTTCCAAAAAAATCTATCAATGTAAAAAGAAAAGTATATGTCTGAAAGATGTTTATTTTAACTCAGCAACTCAACTCATTATCCTTGAAAGGGAAGTGATTCATTGTGACCCTTCATTGAGTTTCTGAGACTGTTAATTGCAAGGAGTAGCTGAAAGAATTCTATTCAGTATCCACGGAGCAATTTCCCCTTCCAGAGAGAAAGATATTTGGGAGTTTGGTATGCTTTTTCTCTACTTTAATCCTAGTCATTTTTATCACATAAATACATGAACATACTTCATATTTGTAACAGTGATGTAATTATCTAAACTTTAAGGTTGAAAAAGTCAACAATTTATCACACAGAAAATAAATATAGAAAGGCATCCTGTTAATTACTTTAAAAGGTTATGCCATTATAATTTACAAGTGGATAACTGCCAAAGAGCAAACTAGAAATTGCAATTATTAATTATATTTCTTCACAAGTTCTAATATGTATATCCTACATATGTACAATGCAAAAAGCTCTACTTTCACAATAGCTAACTCAAAGTATTAGAAATTCCCATTTATTTTACTTTTCAAAGGAAACTTCCTTCTCATTGCTTCTTAGATAAAGAAGTGCCTCTAAAGCAATCCATTACTCATTTTCTTAAAAGGTCAGTAGAATGTCAAGACTGGTTTTATTAATAAAAATCCTGGCTTATTATAAAATAGTATTGTGGCTTATCCCAACCTGTTTTCATAATAAAAGTATTTCTGTATGTTATTTTGATCTCTCAATATAGTAAAAGAGCACGGATGTTTTCTCTGTTCTCCTCATACTCAAACTGTCCCATTAGGTTTACTCAAACTGTTCTATTAGGTTTTCTTGACTTAACTTTACAGCAATAGGCCACTAGCAATTTGCACAAATAGTTTTGCCTCAACTACTAACCTAAAAGTTGATAGTTTAAATCATTCACAATATAATCATAGGGAAAGAAGGCCTGATTATCAGCTTCCAGAAAGTTATAACCATGAAAACCTTTTGGAGTTGTTATATAATCCATACAATTTTCAAAGCTGTGACATTTTAGAAATCTACTCCATATTGGGATACTTTCAACCATAAACCTTTAGTTAATGGTTGAGCAAAAGCTATGTGTACCACACATGGACCTTAATTACACATTTACTGAGAACTAATTAGACAGAAAAAAAATAAGTATATATAGAACCATCAATAAGTTGCAATTGATGGTTAAAATTGGGTATATTGATTTCCAATCATTTGATTTATGTGGATTTTGCTTAAAAATAAACAAATGTTCTCCTTTTAAACAAACTAAAACATTATAGGTATATACAATATCTTCTTCAGCCATAAATTCTAACTTCAACTCAAATAGTTTTTCCTTTTGACTACTATGTTTTTGTTGTTTTCCCTTCTGGTTTATTTGGCATTTGTTTACTGGTTTGTTTGACTTTGAGTTATTCTGCTTATCATTCACTGATCTATTTACAACCTTGAAGATATTAAAATGGAGGAAAAGTTTATAAAATTGTCACCAACCAAAAGTTAATATAGAGACATGACTACTAATGCAATAGTGTCCTGGACTAGATTCTGTGACAGAAATAAAACATTAGTAACAAACTATTAATTCAAGCCTAGATTGTGGGGAAATGTAATTTCAGTTTCATCACTATTGATATTAGCAGTCAATAGAGCAGGAGAAGACAGAAAATGAAAAAGTCTGTTGTCAGGGACCTCTCTAAATTATTAAGGAGCAATGATTCCAGTTTGAAGACTAAGGTATGCCTGATTCAGGTCAATGTCTTTTTAACCACATTCTGTGCATCTGAAAGCTGTAAAATTAATAGGAATGATGGAAAAATTGTCTATGCATTTTAGTTGTGATGTTGAAGAAGAGTATACCATATCTGCCATAAGGAAAAACAAAAGTATGTCTTGGAAAAGTTGCAGCCAGGCAAGGAGAATAGATTAATTACATACTTTACTTGTCTAGCATATTTTACTTGTCTGGCATACTTTACTAAGCACGTTATTAAGAGGGATCAGTATTTGGAAAAGGACATCATACTTGGAAAAGTGAAGAGTCAGCTGAGGGGAAGACCCTCAAGGAGATGAATTGACACACTGACTGTAATGGTGAACTTAAATCTGTCAGATGATGACAAGGACACAGGATAAGCATGGTTCAGATCCATTGTTCATAGGATGGCTTTGAATTGTCGACTAGACTGCACTTAACAACAAATCCACCTATTCCTTGGAATAGGACATCATGCTTGAAAAGGTGGAAGGTAGGTGAAAGAGAAGACCCTTGACAATAAGATTACGATAAGGACTTTAAAATGGGCTCAATTATATCTGAGATGATAAGGATGGAGCAGGATAAGACATCTATTATTAATAAGGTAGTGATGAGTCAACAGCACCTAAGAAAAACAACAACAACAATAGTTTTCATAATTGTACCTTGATAATATAAGCTGAGTGTGAGGACTCTCCTTCATAGGGTCACTATGAGTCGCCTGTGACTTGAAGGCACTTAACAACAACAATATAAGTTGCTAACAGTTTGGGAAACTGGGTGAATAGAAAAGATGTTTGTACTACCCTTGAAGCCTTCAATTTTCCTGCGGCCATAGAGTTTTCTACACATTTAATGTTCTTTAAAGGATCTTCTGAGTTCTTATGTAATTTTTATTTCTCTACAAGTTGCAAGGATAGTGCATCAAAAAGCTGTACAATGACTAAAGAGGACAAAAGAAGCAATTGATTTGAAATGTGGTGCTTGAGTATCGAACATTCTATGGACTTCCAAGAAAACAAATAGGTACATCTTGGAGAAGGTAAAGCCATGTTGCCCTTTGGAGATAAGAATTTTGAAGCACCATCTCACCTACTTTGGGCATGTTGCCAGGAGGGACCAGTTCGTGGTGAAGGACATCATGCTTCAAAGAGTAAGGGGATGGCACAGGGGAGGAAGACCCTGGATAAGACACATTTACACAGTAACTAGATGAATAGGGCCAGGTATGACTGAGACAGTGAGATTGGCTCAGGATAGGCCAGGGTCCAGAGCTATTGTGCATAGGGTTGCTATGTTGTTGTTGTTATGTGCCGTCGAGTCATTTGCGAAAAATAGCGACCCTATGGTCAACAGCCCTAAACCCTGCTCTATCCTGTGCCAATCGCATTGCCTCTGACACACCCATCCCGATTACCCCAGTCACTGAATCAGTTCACCTCATAGAGGGTCGTCCCCTTCTGCACTGTCCCTCTACCCTACCCAGCATGATGTCCCTCTCCGAAGACCTGTCTCTCCTTACAACATGTCCAAAGTATGTCAGATGAAGCCCCAGAATCCTTGCCTCCAAGGAGTAGCCTGGTTTAACCCTCTCCGGGATGAATTTGTTTGTTTTCTTGGAAGTCCATGGTACACTCAATATTCTTCTCCAGCACCACAGCTCAAAGGCATCAATTCTCCTTCTATCCTCCCTAGTCATTGTCCAGCTCTCTGATGCATAACAAGTGATTGCAAAGACCATGGCCTGTATCAGGAGCACCTTAGTCTCCAGAGAGACACTGTTGCTCTCTAGTACTTTAGAGAGGTCCCTAACAGCAGACTTTCCCATCGCAATACTTTTTTTTTATTTCCTGACTGCTGGTGCCAAGACTGTTGACTGTGGAGCCAAGCAAACTGAAGCTGTGAACAAGCTCAATCTCTTTGCCATCTATCCCGATGCTACCAATTGGTCCAGTGGTGAGAATCTTTGACTTCTTAACATTGAGCCTCAGTCCATACTGAAGGCTGCAGTCCTTGACCATCTGCAGTAAGTGCATGAGATCCTCCTCAGTTTCAGCGAGCAAGGTTGTGCCATCTGCATAATGCAGATTGTTGATAGATTTTCCACCAATCCTAACACCATGCTACTCGTCATAGAGCCCAGCCTCTCAGATAATCTGCTCTGCATACAGGTTGAAAAGGTATGGAGATAGGACACATCCCTGGCGTACACCCTTCCCAATTTTGGGAAGGCTGGGTTTAGTAAGGGTCGTGGTACTAGGGATATTGTAGCTGATGTTAGATGGATCTTGGCTGAAAGCAGAGAATACCAGAAGAATGTCTATCTGTGTTTCATTGATTATGCAAAGGCATTTGACTGCGTGGATCATAACATACTGTGGCTGACTCTGAGAAAAATGGGAATCCCAGAACATTTAATCGTGCTAATGTGAAACCTATACTTGGGCCAAGAGGCAGTAGTCAGAACAGAGCAGGGCAACATTGCATGGTTGCATGGTTCATTGTTCAAATTGGGAAGGGTTACTATGAGCCACAGGTAACTTTTTTTTTTTTTTTGAGCCACAGGTAACTTGAAGGTACATAACTACAACAATATACCTTTAGAAAAACAATTAGTGTTTTGACCCAGTGGTAAGGAAGCTGCACTGCCAACCTGAAGGCATGTGATTGAGTCCATTAATTGCTTCAAAGGAGAAAGATGGGCAATAAACTATTTTATTAATTACTGCTACTCATAGGATTGCACAACTTGATGAGTGGGGATCTGAGGGAAATGGAAAGAATTTGTTCAAATTTGTATTTGAAATTTATAAATAAACTAGTTGTTGTTGTTAAGTGCCATCGAGTCACAGGCGACTCACAGCGACCCTATGAAGGAGAGTCCTCGATGCTTGGGTGCCTTTCATACTCTCTCCAGGTTCATAGGATTTCCAGAGGCAAGCTATTATAGAAGTGGATGCCACTCCTCCTTCCAAGCTTGTTTTAATCCGGGAGCTCCACCCCACTGTGTCTGCACTGGGTAGCAACCATTAACACATTTGACACATCAGTGTCACAGTGTTCAGCCTCACAGCAACCACAAGTGACCACAGTACGGCAAGTTGTACATCTAGGCTATATAACCTAGAGGAATGTCTGAACAAAAACAATGAAAGACAGGCCTGAGGTCCGCGGATTAAAAGTCACCCACCTTTGGCTTGGTAGCATCACTTTCTGTCCACTGGGCCAGCTTATTCCCTCTCTGTGTTGATGTTATTGTCCTAAGTTCTTTTAACTCCCTCCCAGCACAGGGATTTCACTTTAAAGGGTGTTCAGATGTGGAATATACGCCAACAAGAAACACATGTACCTCAGAGCTAGCATCACACTGATCACACAATACCTGTAAAGGACATTCAGGTGTTGAGCACACACGTACCTCAGAGTTCCATCCAATATCTCACTGATCACACAACACCTCAGCCCAAGAATTTCCTGTTTCTTCACTGCTTTCTCTTTATTGTCCCCACCTGCTTTCTTTGTTTTCCTCATCTCTCAGGAGACTAGAGAAGAGGTGATGCAATCATCTTCTCTAAATTCTTTAGGGCTGTTTTTAGATCCCCTGTCATAACACTTTATGAACACTTAATAATGGGGCATTTCTTCTAATGGTGCCACAGTCTTTGTCAAAACCAGTTCTCATTAGTCTCCTTTGTCAGCATGTCCTTTGACATTCCCTGTCATTTCCCCCTGAGAGAGATTTCCCTGTGATTCTTCAGGAGAGGGGATGCTGCATCCTCTTAGCTACTCTCTACTGGAAAGTCCCAGGGTGAAAATCTTCTCTCACTACTCTCAGGGGCCACAGATTTGCATATTGAAGAAGTGAGCATCAGTAATCCAAGTGGTGATACATTAACTGTTGTCCAAAAGGAAAAAGCTTGAGATTGTGTAAGTTTGGCCTCCCCACTTTCTAACAAAGACATTAAACATTTTACTTAAGGATCTTTCAAATTGCTTGCCAAAACTTTTGAGTTGCTTGCTGAATTATTAAATTGTTTGCTAAATTTTTTAAATTGCTGGCCAAATTACCCATGCTAACGCAAGGGAGCACTAACCCAATAAGATGGACCTACATCAGGTTCCCCACTCCCTGACAGGGGCAAGTGAGGGAAGAAGAGAGAAGAAAGAAGAGGAAAGAATTTTCTCTTGCTTTTCACCTAAACAAGGGGTGCTTACCCAATAAGATAGACCTATGTCTCTTCCACCTACATCAAGTTTAAGCTTATGTCAGGCCCCCAAAACTACATCAGATCTCTATTCTCTGATGGGAGTGATCAGGGAAAGGGGTGCTTACTCGATACTTAGTGGGAGTAAATGCAGAGAATACTCACCCAATACCCTGACAGGAGTGAGCACAGAGGGTACTCACTCGATTCTTCATCAAGTCCGTTCCTGTTCCAGGCGCCATATGTCACTGTCTGTTCATTGGCAATATAACAGCAACACCCTGATGGAGGTAAGCATGGTGGAGACACCCAGCTCAATAAACTAGAAGAAAATAAAAAAAAAAAAGGAAAAGAAAAACTGGCTGGAAGGTCAGCTTTGAGCCATATTTGACAGTGGAAAACAACAGCAATCTATTTTTGTGTTGGTTGTTTTGATATTTTTTTTCCAAAATTTGATGAGCTGATTTGTTTCTTAAACTTTTAATTATATTTAGAGAGTATATTGAGGTTCCATTCAGCCACTTAAACAGAGCTTGTTTTATAACAGCAATTAAAATCTCCACATGGTAATAGCTCTCCCATCTTCTTCCTGTAATTCTTCTTTTCACTCGTCCTTTTATTCTCTCCTCTCTTGCCTTCTGAGCATCATCCCTTGGTGAATGGTATTTTTTATCATGCATATTTATTGCTTATTGTTCAAAGAAGTGAATTCCTCCCTGGTGTTACTGTCACCTTATAAGCCTGTCTAATGTTTGGTCACAGTACTGAGTTCAGTTCCAGTTTCAAAGGGTGACTAAGGATAGTAATCTTAATGTTTGCCCCAGTCCATGGATAATCAGTAAATCCTATCATTTTTATAGTATTCTGGCCTCTTTTTACTCTGTTGTTCTTGTTATTAAGTGCCGTCGAGCCGCAGGCAATTCAAAGTGATCCTGTGAAGGAGAGTCCTCAATGGTTGGGTGTCTCTCATCCTCTCTCCAGGGTCATAGGGTTTCCGGAGGCAAGCTGTTACAGAAGTGAGTGCCACTCCTCCTTCCAAGTCTTTTTACTCTAGTCTTATATAAATTCTCATTGTGAGTTTCCATTGTACAAATTAAAGGTTTTTATTATAGCAATAGTTAAAAGTACACCTTTTGTCTTAAAATTTTGATTTCTGTGTTTATAGCTCTTTTTATATTTTATACTTCATCGTTTCATTTATATATATGAAATTATTCCAATTTCATCTCATTGATTAATACTGCTGAATATCATTCAAAAATGACTAAAACATTACATAGATAAGCAACTACCAGAAGTTCAAAAAGGATTTAGAAATTGCTGTGACATCAGGGATATCATTGCTAATGTCAGATGCATCCTGGCGGAAAGTAAGGAATGTGAGAAGAATGTCTATTTGTACTTTATGGACTATGCAAAGGCATTTGACTGTTTTGATCATAACGAGTTGTGGCTGACATTGGGAAGAATGAGAGTACCCAAGCACTTAATTGTGCATATGTGAAACCAGTATCTGGATAAAGAGATTGTTGTGTTAACAAAGTAGGGGAACTTTGAGAAGGGAGTGGATCAGTGTTGTATATTCTCTCCATATCTATTCAATCTGTATGCTGAGCAAATTATACAAGAAGCTGGACTCTATGAAGAGGAGTGTGGCATCAGGATTGGAGGGAGACTCATCAATAACCTATATTACGCAGATGACACAATCTTGTTTGCTGAAAGTGAGGAGGACTTTGAAGCACTTTTTGCAGAAAATAAAGGAATGCAGCCTTCAGTATGTATTCCATCTCAATGTCAAGAAAACAAAGATTCTCATGACTGAACTAATAGGCAACATCATGTTGGATAAAGAGGAGGTGGAAACTGTCAGCTTCATCTTGTTGGATCCACAGTTAACATCCTTGGTATCAGCAGTCAGGAAATTAGAAGACACATTGCACTGGGAAAATCTGCTTTTAGGGACTCTTCCAAATTACTGAGGAGTAATGATGTCAGTTTGAGGACTAAAAGGCATCTGATTCAGGCCATAGTCACTCTGATCACTTGCTATGCATCTGAGAATTGGGCAATGAATAAGAATGACAGAAGAATAATTCACATTTTTGAGTTGTGGTGTTGGAGAAGAGCACTGAAAATCCCATGGAAGGTCAGGAGGAGGTGCAGCCGGAGTGCTCTTTAAAGACAAAAATGATGAGGCTTCTTCACCTCACTTATTTTGGCCATGTTGCTAGGAGGGGCTATTCCTTGGAGAGGGACATGATGCTGAGAAGGGTAGACAATTGGTGAAGGAGAGTAACTTCAACCAGGTGGCTAGACATGGTGACTACCGCAACGAGCTCTTGTGTGTCAGGAAGTGTGAGAATGGCACAGGACAGAACAGGGTTCAGATCTTGGTTCAGAAGGTCGCTATGATTCGTACTCAACTAGAACGCACCTAACAACAGCAACAACCACCACACATAGTTATTGAGTAAGCATATCTGATAATCTTATCATATTAATTTCTGCATATTCTATTATCTGTACAACAGTTATTCTTCGTGATGGACTTTTCAATTTGTATTATCTTCCTCAAGTAATTTATTCTGGTAAGTTCTGAGATTTAACAATTGCAGTACAAGTTGAACTTGAGCAATTTCCTTTTTCTTTATAAAGACTTGACTTTCATAGAACTACTTCTGTTCATAGCTTCTATTTCAGATGGATCTGGTGTTTTGGTGTAGGTTCTGCATGTAGCTATAAATTAAGCAATAGGCTTTGTACCAGTATTTTGTTAGGCACAAGATATGTAAGCAGGTTTGGCTCACAAAAGCATTCTTTCACTTTTTAAATACGTGGATTGATAATTTTATTGTCTTTATCCTTATTAATACTGCTATTTAATTATGTTTCAAAATTTTATTATAATTCAATGCACCACTTTATGTTAGATGTCTTTCATTTAAACATCAATGGTAACATTTGAAATTGTTTTATGATATAATTTAATATAACCTCTGATCTCTTTTTTAAAATTATTAACCGTAGAATTCAAATTATTTTAATTATATAAATCAATTTAATTACACAGAGAGATTGAATTATTCATTTTGGACAAAGTTGGTAGATATGTCACTTGTTTTCTTAAATCATCATCATGGAGTTCAGTCACTGAGAATTAGCAAAGGTTATGAAAATACATTTTATATGATATTGATGCATTTCATCCTCCAAGGATCCTTGATTTAAAAAAAAAAAACAAAGCAAACAAAGAAGCATATGTATATTTTTAACTGATAGAGATAATCAAGTGGGAGTATTAAATCTTTGGATTCAATATCAAGGTGTCAGTTTTTTTAAAGATAATAAAAGTTTTATTTGAAATCTTTGTAAGACTAATTCTCATCAATCCCCAAATTTATGAGCACATACATTAAAAAGAAACCACACGTGAGTATTGAAAGCAAAACCAACAACAACTGGGAGTGACTTCAGAAGGAACACAGCCTCCTCTATCTCAAGAGCAGAGACTGAGTGAAGAAAAGAAAGAACATGCTGCTCAGAGGTCAAAGAAAGTAAGTAGATGGAGGAAAGGGTGATCAATTAGATGATCAAAAGTCATTAAGGTTTTCCTTCAAGGCTTTACTGAACTTTGTACTTGGTTATTACTCATGACCTTGAGGCCACACCATCAATTATTTATAATCTTATTTTTACGAAGTTTGTTGTGATTGACTATATAATATGATGCAATGGTTAAATTTTCAACCTGAAGAGCAAAGTCTATTTTTTTCCAAAAAAATTTGAAAGATTATAAAAGTTCAGAGTGTGATTGCTATAGAGTTAAAATTAATGAAAATATCACAGTTAGAATAAATTTAGTATAATGTAATATTTGTATGGAAGAGTGAGTGCATTGTCATCAAAACTTTATCATTGCATTATTTATTATTAGTAACATTTACACCTTAGAAAATGGAATATTTATTAAGTAGGAATTAAGGATCTCTTATAACAGTTTATAACTAATAACTTACTTTGTTTATTGAAACCATCTGGGTTTAATCAGATGTTTGTTCTGATTCTAGAATTATTTAAACTAACATAACAAATTTTATAAACCAAAAAGTCAAACAGCAAGCTTAGTAGCATTTATGTATAAAGGTGCTAGACATCTTGTGCCGTGGGACACCCTCTGATTACAACTGATATGACCTTTTAAAATAACCAGACATTAATAGACTAATTGTGAAAGATTAGCCCATTTATCTGAACTTGTTAAACCCTGCAGTAGACTGGAACCAATTAAATAAATAACTCTAATTCTATATTATTAACTTCAAAAGTACCTAGTTTCCATCATTGCAGTGTTATGATAAGGGTTTGGGGTTTTGTTTTGTTTTTTTACATTTTGTTTTGTTTTGTATTTTAAAGCACAATTCTTCACCCCATAAAGAGAAGTACAATTTGGCACATTTTGATTGAACTACATATTAAATAGGCTATAATAGACTATCATAAATTGAATACTTGCATTAGTATTTAACACAACTAATGAAAAGTGGAGCAGCAGTTAACTAAAGTTTTTTCTGTTAAGTTAAAGGAAAACTGTGTTCCACTAAACTATTACAACAATTTATTTAATCTACGGTGTATAGCTCTATCTCTGTTCCTGTCTCTATCTCTGTCTCTGTCTCTATCTCTATATTTATCTGCATGTATATGTAAAATTAATTTTTCATTTTAAAAATGAACCTTATTAAACTGAGTTTAGTATTTAAGTGAAAAATATTTTTCTCATCTCATGTCTATATCTAAAAACACCAAATACAAAGTTATAAGCTGGTATATAAAGGAAAAAGGCAAAAGGAGTATCATTTGATGATTCTAGAGCACTGCTTAGCATTGGTGTTTGACAGGCATGTGTTGCTTATGTTTTAATATTCACTGTTTCCTAAACAAGCATATAAACTTTAATATCTTCATCTCAGAATTGAACAGGAATTCGGAGGCTGAGTTCTTTAATTAAACTTACTCTGATTCTCTTTCCTTGAGCCAGTATGAGTAAATGTAATATAAGAAGATGAGAAAGTTAGAATGTTCAATAAAATTATCTACAAGGGGAAAATATTTGCAGTTTCTTTGAATGACACAATTTAAAATTAGATATTCACATGAACTGTCTTTACAATTGACTGACTATGGTGGCAATTTGATTGCTCCTAGTAGAGAATTGGAAATGAATTTTTTTATTTCTTCCTCAGATTTCAGATTTTTTGAGACTTGACTCTTTCCCTGTATCATATATATATATATATATATATATAATCTACCTGTACATACATATATATGTCTCAGAAAGGTTCATGATAAATACTATCATTGCATTTCCACTGACTGCTGAATTTGATGTTAAGTATATTTTAGTTGAGATTCTTCTTCCAAGAATTCAAAACTTACCTCTATTGAACAGCTATTTCAGAGACTATATGTTCCAAGTGAGGAGCTTTAGCTGGTAGATTAGAAACATATCTTTTTACTTTGGCACTGTAACTGCTTATCTACTAGGCTTCCAGAGCTCCTGTCTATCTCAAAAGCAGTAGGTAAATCAGAGGTGAAAAGAGAAGTTTAGGAAAAGAATTACATACATGTAGTTGTGTAAGTATATCTGATATACATAGATGAAAAAAGGAATATTTAATTTTAATAAGGCACTCTTGTGATATACTCTGTAACAAGTTGAGCTGCTAATATAAAGATGATGCCTTGGTGTTTGTCTGATGACATGAAAGAGTTGAGTTGAATACTTTTAGAAACATAGATTATATTAAAAATCAATCAGTAATGTTATTGAGGCATGTCCACTCTTGTGCCACATGTGAATATGGATTCATTTAGACAAAAATCAAGGAAACGGAAATATTTGACATAGGAAATTTTGTTTCTAAAAAAGGAAAGGAGAAATAATTGTCTATGTAATTCTTTTGGAGAAAGCTAATGAAATTCAGGTTTTTTCCCCTTTCCTTTTCTCCTGACAGCATGCTGTAAGGTTTGGCATCACCCCTGTCTTTCTAAGATTCTGTTCCCCCTTTCTTTTTCACCCACCATTAATTAACTATGCCTCTGTCTTAGTTTTCATTTACTATGTTTTTTCCCCTTATTTACTATGTTTTTCACTTATTGCTAAACTCAACAACAAAAGTACCCAGACCTAAAACTAATGAAATCTAGAACGTTTATGGCAGGAGGGTGGGTGAGGGCAGACATACAAATCCTAAAGCCTCTAGTTCCTATTTTAATAAACAACAACTGCTTGCCATCTAGTCAATTCTGATTTTCTAAAAATTACACATACCTGTGAACATCCCAAACTTTTAAGAGAGATGCAAACAATGCAAAAAGTTGACTTACACAATTTTTATTCTTTCATGTTAAAGCACTAGTAAATGTCCACACTTTATAAAAATGAATATTCTGGTCAAGCATATAGCATTTTATCATTAAAGTAACAACCTTATCATTTTAGTATATGTATAACTGAAGCAAGCACAGTAACAACCTTGCCATATACCGTTGTTAGGAGGATCATGAGGGAGTGAAATGAACAATGTCTTTATTAAGATTACAGTTATTTTAAATGTGACATAACAAGACGAAATGAAATGGGGGGGGGGAAACACCACAAAACACCAGGAATATCCTTTAAATTTTGGAGAAGAAATTATTTAGAAGGCACTACAAAGAGTGAGATGTACTTTAAAAATGAGAACTAATGAGTAGTATAATGTTGATATTGCTATGTGCTGCTGAGTCAAGATTACCTTAGAGCTGACTCTTCAGTTTTCAGAGGACATTGTACATCTTTCTCTAGTACTTTCGCTGGTAGATTTGAACCTCCTGCCTTTGAGTTAGCAAAACAACTCCATATCATTAGGACACCAGTGTAAGAAAGAGACATCCTAAAAATCACCCTCAGACTCTTTTTGTTAATTTCTTATGCCAAGCCATCTTCAAAGCTTCTGTCTCAATGTATTTACCACAAACCATAGGTATGCAGTGTTAGAAAATGACTAGCACTCTAATTTCATTGGGGTTAGGAGTACATCATCCTATATAAGAAAGATTTCTGGTGAAGTGGCTTGTTGACAGTTACAAAGTCATTGGTGGCAAAGACTCAGTTCAACTTTCGACCAGTGCAGTAAGTAAAACCATTTATCTGAAAGATTTATTCTTATTACAATAAATATTGTTTCCAGTAATTACTGTGACATTATTAGACCAAGAATTATGAAATAAACTACTGCTAGAGTACAACATAAATTGAATGATTTATTCATTAAAATATTTTAAGTGACTTTTATAGCATTTTAATATCCTTCTGAGACTATAAGTCCATATATTTAGAATTCAATGCTAAACTTCTTAGCATGTAGTTTAATGTGTCCTATATTGAATTTTTTATAATTTAAAGTACAAACAGAAGTTTTACAAATTTCTATTCATTTTGAAGCTGTTTGGTGGTGGTGGTGTTGTTAGGTGCCTAAATTCATAATGACCCTATAGACAACAGATCTGAATATTCTCCTATCCTGTGCCATCTTCATGATGTCTAATATGGTCAAGATCATTGTTACAACCACTGTGTCAATTCATCTTTTTGTAACTCTTCATCTTATTTTCTGACTTTTTCATTTTTCCAGCACGTTGTTCTTTTCTAAGAACTAACTTCTCCTGATAACATAGTTCAATGGTAATTAATTTTACATAATACAATGAATGGGAATGATTGCAGGAAACACAATTTGAATAAAGTATAGTGTGGATCACAGTGCAATGTATACAGAATTTGTAGGCACACTAATATAAATTATTTTTCAAAAAAGGAAAAAAATATGTGAGATGAAGTTTCATCATTCTTGCCTCTTAGGAACATGTTGGCTGTCCTTTTTTCCAATACAGACTTCTGTTTTTGTCAATCCGTGAGATATTAAGCTCTCCTCTTCAATACCACAGCTCAAAATTCTTTGTTTGTCTTCTTTGTTCATTTTCCAGCATTCAGATGCACAGAAAGTAAGTGAAAAGACTGTAGCTTGTATCAACTGCACCTTAGTTTTTAAACTGACATCTCAGCTCTTTAGTACTTTGAAAATATCCTTGATGATTGATATCCCCCAGTAGAACATATTTTTTAATTTCTTGACTACCCTGCTGGTTGTTTTTGGGTTCAAGTAAAATTATTTCATTAAAGAACAATATTTTTCTCCATCTATTATAATGTTGCCTATTGGTACAGTTTTGTTTTGGGGTATTTTACCTTTAATATATTTAATCCATAATATTCTGCAGCAAGTATGTCAAGTCCTTTTTACATTTTAGCAAGCGAGTTAGTATTTCTGCATAATGCATGTTACTGATGAGTCTTTCACCAATCCTGAGGCCACATTGTATTTCATATAGTCCTTTGCATTAGCAGCACACTTCAGGACTGTGCTACCAAAATTTCCCTCCTTGTGAGCATTAGGATATGGTAAGAAATTGTAACACTTATTTCTTCGAATCTGGAGATTCTAAGCAGACATATCTGTTTTATTGATACAGAAATTCTGCACTTCCAACAAGTGCATGTGTAATGATTAGGAGATTATGATTCTTCTTATTTTAGGTGATGAAGAGGTTCTTACTGATTATTGACTTGGTAAAATAAATCTGAGTCCAGATTCTTAAAATGTATAAAATTCTAATAATATGTTCCTTAGAATTCTTGGTTTTGTTTTCTTTCTTATATTTTAATTTACCAGTTAATAATAATGCCTAGAGGATTTCCTTTTCTCATTGAGAAAAATAATTCTTCTGAAAGACAAAATTATTCCAAAACACCTGTTTTTTTAATAGGATAAAGTCTTATATTAAGTATGTTTAAATTGGCATATGTCCAATTATCATTGATAATTCTACCACAAGTCTACATGTACTTAACATGACCTAATCTGAGTTCATTCATAAGGTCGCTATGAGTCATCTATGACTCGACGGCATTAAACAACAGCAACAACAATCTGAGTCACATAGAATAAGTATGAAAATGACATTGTATTAACTTTAAAATTATAGTTAATGGTTAAATTTGGAATAAATACATAGGCTTATATTAGTGGCCCTAAGCTAACTTTGAAAAGAATGGAAATCCCAAAGTACTTGATTGTGCTTATGCAAAACCTATACTTGGACCAGGAAGCAGTCATCAGAACAGAGCAAGGAAACACTGTTGTTCAAAATCAGGAAAGTTGTATACCAGGGATATGCCCTATCTCCATACATTTTCAATCTATATGCAAAACAGATCATCCAGGAGGCTGGGTTATATGAGGAGGATGTGACATTAGGTTAGAGGAAGACTCATCAACAACCTACATTATGCAGATGACACAACCTTGATTGCTGAAACTGAGGAAGACCTGAAGCAGTTGGTACAGAAAGTAAAGGACTATATAGTCTTCAGTATGGATTGAAGTTCAATATCAAGAAAACAAATATTTTCACCACTGGACTAATTAGCAGCACTGTGGTAGTTGGAGAAGGGATCGAAGTTGTTAACAGCTTCAATTTTCTTGACTGCACAATTAACACTTTTGTTACCAGCAGTAAGGAAATTAAAAGATGAATTATACTGGGAGAATCTTCCGTTAGAGTACTGAGAAACAACAATGTCAGTCTGGAGATTAAAGTTGTGCTTGAAATAGGCCATGGCTTTCCCAATTACATGCAATGCATCAGAGAGCTTAATAATGACTAAGGATGATGGAAGAAGAATCTATGTTTTTGAATTGTGGTGCTGGAGAAGAGTCTTGAACATACCATGGACCACCAAGAAAATAGGTCTGCCTTGGAGAGGGTGAAACCAAGTTTCTTCTTGGAGCCTAGGATTTTGAAGCTCTGTCTCACATATTTGGGCATGTGACCAGGAAGAACCAATCCTTGGAGAATAACATCATGCTTGGAAGGGTGAAGGAACAGCACAGGAGAGGGAAACCCCACATGAGATGGATTGATTCAATAACTGGGGTAATGGTGTTAGGTGTGTTGGAATCAGTGAGACTGGCTCAGGTTAGGGCAGGCTTCAGAGCTGTTGTACATAAGGCTGCTATGAGTTGCAGATGACTCGATGGCACATAAGAACAATGACAACACTTTTTAAATGAAAGTTGTCTTTTAAAATAGGAAAATAATACATGGATTTGATAAAATTACTTGTTATTAACAGAGGCATCCATATTACAAAGGAGTTCCATTACTTACTCTGTCTTTAAATAAAATTTCTAAGTAAGTCCTAACAGGTAGTTTCTATCTTACATAAGCTAATCAAATGCTTTACTTAGGATATGGGATATCAAGTATACAACAATACTTGTTCTACACATAAAAATTCAATGGAACCATTTAACAAACATTAAAACACCTTTAATATAATGATAAAATAAGAAGAAATTGTGTCTATGGCACAGCATTATTTAGCGTTTAATTGTGATGTTACCAAGATCATTCTGAATCACACTTGACCAACAACAATAAAAGTATTTTAATACCCATCACAGTATAGTGATAAGCTTTTATATGTAATACATAATTCCTTTCTCCATACCTATTCAATATGTACAAATAAATGTACTGAATATATAGTTATAAAACCTGAACTATATGAAAAATGTGGCAGTAAATTTGAACCAATACTCAATAGCAATCTGATTTATGTACATGACAGAACACTTACTTCCAGAAACTGAAGAAGACTTGGAGTACGTAGGAAGAAGATCACTAACTACAGTCTTCAACATGACTTATATCTCAACATCAAGAAAACAAAATTCTCACCACTGGACCAATAGGCAATAACATGATAGACTGAGGGAAAAAAAAAAAGTATTGTTAGTGATATAATTTTAGTTGGAACCACAGTCAAAAGATACTGCATTGGACAAATTTGCTGTCAGGGATCTCTTTAATGTCAGCTTAAAGGATATCAGTTTCAAATCTAAGGTATATTGTACCCAAACCGTGATATTTCCTGTTGTGATTTACTCTAACGGTCAGCTCTACTAAAACTTAGTAAGCACTAGAGATATTTCCTCCTCATAACATATGTTTTTATTATTCTCAAGTGCTGTAAAGCTGAATATGAATCATATTCAATAGGAATGCTAATAAAAACAGATGTGAACACTGTCCTATCCAGTGCCATCCTCATAATCTTTGGTACACTAAAGCCAATTGCTGCAGTCACCATGTTAAGCCATCCAGTCAAGGGTCATCTTCTCTTTTACTGTCCCTCTGCCTTTCTAAGCATGATGTCCCTCTCCAGGAAAGAACCTCTCCTAGGAACAGGCCCAAAGTATGTGAGATGAAGCTTTATTATATTTGCCTCAAACAAGCACTCTGATCTCACCTCCTTCAACAAATACCTATCTATTTGTCATTTTGGCAGTCTATGGTATCTTCAATAGTCTTATTCAACACCACAATTCAAAGGCATTAATTTTTCTTTTGTCATTCTTAGTTATTTCCTAGCTTTTAGATGTGTTATTGTTGTTATGTGCCTTTGAGTGGACTATGACTTATAGAAATCCTAAGCATAACAGCTCTGAGCCCTGCACTATCCTGAGCCAATCTCACCTGTGGCACACCTACCACCATTACCCCAAGTAGTGTAGCAATCATGGTCTCCCTCTCCTGTGCTGTCCCTCCACCCTTCTAAGAGTGATATCCTTCTTAAAGGACTGTTCTCTCACAGAAGCATGTCCCAAGTATATGAAACAGAGGTTCAAAATCCTTGCCTCCACAAAGCAACTTGGTTTCACCTACTCCAGGACAGACCTGTTCTCTGAGCAGTTCATTATATGTTCAATGCTCTTCTCCAGCACCATAACTCAAAGACATCAATTCTTCTTCTACATGTGACTAAAAAGACCATAGCCTGAATCAGGTATACCTTAGTCTTCAAACTGACATTATTTCTCTTCAGTAATTTAGAGAGGCCTCTGACTACACACATTCCCCTTTCAATGTTTTTGTTGTTGTTTTTAGGTGCTGTCAAGTTGAATACTACTCATAGCAACCCTGTGAAACAAAGATCTAAACCTAGTCCTGTCCTGCACCATCCTTACTCTTCCTGACACACAGGAGCCCATTGCAGCAGTCACCATATCAATTCACCTGGTTGAAGGTCTTCCTCTTCTTTGTTGACCCTCCAATCTTAGCAACATCATGTTTCTCTCCAAGGAATAGCACCTTCTAGCAATATGTACAAAGTATGTGAGGCAAAGCCTCATCATTCTTGCCTCCAAAGAGCACTCCAGCTGCATCCTCACCAAGACATATCTGTCTGTTCTTTTGACCATCCATGGGCTGTTCAGTGCTCTTCTCCAACACCACAGCTCAAAGGTGTCAATTCTTTTTTGTCTCATCCTTATTCATTTTCCAAGTGGCTGGAATGTAAATGAAGGAAACAGTGAAAAAGGAACAGTAGTTGGAAAATATGGTCTTGTTGATAGAAATGAAGTTGGAAATAGAAAGATTGAATTTTGTATTTACAATGACTTATTCATTGCAAATACTTTTTCTAAAAGACACAAAAGATGACTTTACATGTGGATTTCACCTGCTGGGATGCTTAGGAATTAGATTGACTACATTTTTTGAAAAATTGTTGGAGAAGCTCATTATCAGCAGTCAAAACTAGGCCAAGGGAAGACTGGGTCAGACCATAAATGACTTATATGCAATTTGAAATTGAGGCTGAAGGAAATGAAAATAAGTCCACAGGACCAATATATGATCTTGAATCAATTTTGTCTGAATTTCATGGTCATCTTAAGAATAGGCTTGAGGCATTAATATTAAGGATATCATCAGTGAAGAAAGCAAAAGGTTATTACAAAAACAGAGGGGAAAGAAAAAGTCAAAATGGATATCAGAAGATACTGTAAAGTTTGCACTGGGACATTGAGAAGGCAAATCTAAAGGAAAACATGTCAAAATTCAAAAGCTAAACAGGCGGTTTCAAAGAGCAGCTTGGGAGGACAAAACAAAGTATTATAATGGAATGTGCAGAGAGCTGGAATTGCAGAAATAAAAGGGAAGGACTAGCTCTGCATTTCTCATGCTGAAAGAACTGAAAAATAAATTTAAGCCTCTTGTTGCAATGTTGAGAGACGCTATGAGCAATATATTGAACGACCCAGAAAACATCAAAAGAAGATAAAGGGAATAAACGGAGTCATGCACTGTACTAGATAATGATTGACACTGAAAAATTTCAGGAAGTATTATATGAACAGGAGCCAATGATAATGAAAGAGGACATGGAAGCTACATTGAAAGCATTGGCAAAGTGTAAGGCCCCAGGAATCAATGGAATACTGATTGACTTGTTTCGATTAACATATGCAGTGTTGGATGCGCTTACCAGTCTATGCCAGGAAATTTGGAGGATGGTGGTCTGGGCAATGGATTGGAAGAGGTCCACATTTTTTTTCCTATTCCCAAGAAGGGTGATCCAACTGAATGTGTAAATTATCAAACAGTATAATTGACATCACATGCAAGCAAAATCTTTCAAAATCAGCTAGAACAGTATATAGATAGGGAATTGCCAGAAGTTCCCCTTCTAATCTGTTTCCTGAGTTCTTGACTGCTGACACCAAGCTCTTTGATTGTGGATCGAAGTAAGATGAAGATATCGACAGTCTCAATCCTTTTTCCATCCAGCATGATGTTGTCTATCAGTCTAATGGTGAAGATTTTGTTTTCTTAATGTAGAGATGCAGTTAATAATGAAATCTGCAGTCTTTGATCTTCTGCAGCAACTGCTTCAAGTCTTTCTCAATCACAGAAAACTACCTAAAGGCTAGGCTAGAACTATACTAAAGGCTTGTATAGTTTTA